>NW_022196891.1:75186981-75198119 GCF_008632895.1 Mastomys coucha | reverse complement strand
ACAGAGTGAGTTCCAGGACAGCCAGGGCTACACAGAGAAACCCTGTCTCGAAAAAACCAAAAAAGAAAGAAAGAAAGAAAGAAAGAAAGAAAGAAAGAAAGAAAGAAAGAAGGAAGGAAGGAAAAGATGGTGTCTACAGGCTGTCCTGGCCTTGGCCTTCACTTTTGTCATTCTGTGGCAATCCAGAGTCACTGTTCCCTCTGGGCGGTGAAATAAAAACAAACTTCTGAGGTTCCCCGGATTTGCCCTTTTCAGTTTTCTTTTTTAGGGGGCTAGCGTGGGAGACCCTGGGAACAGTCTCAGATTTCCCGGCTTTACCAGATACCAAAGGGTACTTGTTTGCGCCGGATGAAAGGTGACAGATCCCACTCCTAGTTTACCGTCCGCTCTCTCGGAGGAGAATAATGATCCCAGACTGACATTTAATACAGACCCGCGGCCACTGATACTGCAACCGAAAGCTTCCCCCACAAAGTCGACCAGCATTGTCTAACTTTTAAGTCCCAACCGAAGGGCAGAGCTGTGAGGTTCTGGTAAATAAAAAAAAAAAAAAAACAACCTGTAGGTATCTCTTGAACAGAGGGGTGCGATGGGTGCCGGCGGCTGGGGAGTGGGGGAGACTGCAGGGCAGGTGGCCAAACCAGCAAAGCAAAGCAAAACCATGTGTATGCCCTTGGCATGAGCTTGCCAGGCCCTGGGACATCCAAACACAAGTCTAGCTGTGAACAATAGCCCTTACATAGGCTACCGCTACCCAACCTCGTGGAATCTAAACTCCTGGGAATGGTTTCTATGTTGCTATCTCTAAGCAAAGAACAGCCTGGATCACATGAAAAGACAGAACTCCTTTTGTTACGTTGCATAGGAAGTCATCTCTCCCTCCCAAGTCGCTCTCTTTTAGAAGTTCCCCCGTTTGCTGCTCTGCCAGTGCTGTTTACAACCAAGATCCTAGTAATTACTTCAAAATGCTCATTATCTCGTTTTTTAAAACTTGATTTGAAGCCAGGCAGTGGTGGCTCACGCCTTTAATCCCAGCACTTGGGAGGCAGAGGCAGGCAGATTTCTGAGTTCGAGGCCAGCCTGGGCTACAGAGTGAGTTCCAGGACAGCCAGGGCTACACAGAGAAACCCTGTCTTGAAAAACCACTACCACCACCACCACTACAACAAAAACCGCAACAAACAAAAACCATGGCAACCATGGCATGACATTGTCCGGGCTTTGCTTCAATGTCCTTGAATATAGTGATTCTTAGAAGTTTCCATCTAATACTTTAGAAGCAACCATTGTAAGAAATTTTTTCCCAGAACATTTAAGTTATGAGCTTGGAGAGCCGGTCAGCTGTGCAGGCATGAACTGAGTTCAGATCTCCAGCATCCATTAGTATCCAGGCATAGCGGTGCATGTCTGCAACCCCAGTGCCAGGCAGTTGAGTTCCTTGGGGCTAGACAGAGAGACAGACAGCCTAGGCATCAGTGTGCTCCAGCTTCAGCTGGAGTCCCATCTCAAAAAATAAGACAGAGCTGGATTGGTTTTGTAATCCTTTAATCCCGCCACTCAGGAAGCAGGGGCAGAGGCTGATATATCTGAGTTCAAGACTAGCTTGGTCTACTTAGTGAGCCAGCCAGAGCTGCACAGTGAGAACCTATCTCAAAGAGAGAAAGATGGGGCTGGAGAGAGGGCTCAGCGGGTAAGAGCACTGACTGCTCTTCCAAAGGTCCTGAGTTCAAATCCCAGCAACCACATGGTGACTCACAACCATCTGTAATGAGATCTGACGCCCTCTTCTGGTGTGTTTGAAGACAGCTACAGTATACTTATATATAATAATAAATAAATCTTTAAAAAGAGAGAGAGAGAGAGATGAGATATGAGAAAACCACAAAGGAAGACACACCTAACCTCTACATGCACACATACACAGGTGAGCTCGACCTTACACATACCCTAATATGTATAAAAAAAAATTATGTATAAAAAAATTAAATGAGTTAATTAAAATCATTATCCACTTTACACACTTTACCTAGCACGTAGGAGGCAGAGGCGGGAACATCTCTACGTTCATGACCAGCCTAGGCTACAGAGCAAATTCCAAGACAGCCAAGGGTACACAGAGAAACCCTATCTCAAACACACGCACGCGTGCTCTCCATTATCCATTAAATACTGGATATGGTTCCCGAGTCCTTCTCTCTGGAACAATGAGGAGGCTGTACGCTTGTCAAGGCCGTGGCCACCTGACCTCCTTTTTTGATTTCGACATCCTGATGCACTGTTACAATTACAAGTGCTCAGGATGGTTCCCTGGGTACATGAAAGGCTCGTGATTCAACCTCATTCATTCTTGTTATAAGCAAGCAGCTAGAGGAGAAATTACAGAGCAACACTATAGAAACAGCATTGAGGTCCCAGCTCTGCTGCGGAGGTGGGAGGAGAGGCCTACTCAGAAAAAAGAAAAGCTTCCCTACATTCCTTAAAAAGCAGTAGTAAAATAGGCACAGGATCTAAGTGTGTGATCCCAGCACTGGAGAGGCAGAGGCAGAAGGATCAACAGCTGAAAGTCAGCCTTAGTTTCGTTATGAGTTTGAGTTCAGCATGAATGCATAAAGCTCAGTCTACAAACAAAGCAAAGAACTAGAGCCAGAGATGGAGAAATACTGGGTGTCCTTTATTTATTTATTTATTTATTTATTTATTTATTTTCGAGACAGGGTTTCTCTGTGTAGCCCTGGCTGTCCTGGAACCCACTCTGTAGACCAGGTCAGCCTCGAACTCAGAAATCTGACTGTCTCTGCCTCCCAAATGCTGGGATTAAAGGCATGAGTGCACCCCCACTGCCCAGCACTGGGCTTCTTTTAATTCGTGGGTCATCCTTACTCACAATGAGCTGGTTTCCTTTCTCCCTTTTCCCTTTGCCCCACCACAGCCTAATACCTCTGTGGATCTCACAGCGAAATGCACAAGTAGCCAAACTGCCCTATGGCTGTGCTGTATACCAGTGCAGGGAGTTCATTTATTATTCTCATGTTCAAAAACCAGCTGGTGTAGTCTTATGAGCCCGTAATCCGTAGCTTTAGGAAGTGGAGGCAGGAGGATCAGGAGTTCAAGGTCACCCTCAGTAACTTGTGCCATGGCTCAAAACAAAATAAAACAAAACAGGCTGCACCTACTTGGGAGGCTGAAGCCGCAGGATGCAAAGTTCCAAGGCCAGGCTAAGCTGGTTAGATCCTGTCTCAAAACAAAAAAAGGGTAATCAAAGTTGGAAATCTAGCCAGTGATAGAGTATTGCCCTAGCATCTTTGGATCAGTGGGATTGATCCCAGAATCACTGAAAAAAAAAAAAAACACAGGGAAGGAAAGAAAAGGAATCTATCTATAACTTGCTTTGTTTTTCCCTTAAAATAATTTGTTGTGAGCAAGGCATGTTGGCTCACACCTGTCATCCCAGCACCAGAGAAGCTGAAGTAGGAGGATGCAAGCAAGGTGGTAATCAAGCAGGTCCCTGAGTTCAAGGCTAGCCTGGTCTAAAGAGGGAGTTACAGAACAGCCAGGGCTACATGGGACCAATAATAGTAAAAAAAAATAATAATAATAATAATAATAATAATAATAGTAATAATAATAACTTTATTATTGTACTGGTTAGTTTTGTGTGCCAACTTGACCCAGGCTGGAGTTAACACAGAGAAGGGAGCTTCAGTTGGGGAAGTGCCTCCATGAGATCCAGCTGTGGGGCATTTTCTCAATTAGTGATCGAGGAGGTAGGGCCCCTTGTAAGTGGTGCCATCCCTGGGCTGGTAGTCTTGGGTTCTATAAGAGAGCAGGCTGAGCAAGCCAGGGGAAGCAAGCCAGTAAGGAACATCTCTCCATGGCCTCTGCGTCAGCTCCTGCTTCCTGACCTGCTTGAGTTCCAGTCTTGACTTCCTCAGGTGATCAACAGCAATGTGGAAGTGTAAGCTGAATAAACCCTTTCCTCCCCAACTTGCTTTCATGGTCATGATGTTTGTGCAGGAATAGAAACCCTGACTAAAACAATTATTATTACTTGTTTTTATTTACACATATGTAGATACTTTTCATGCTGAATTAGTTAATTTCTGAGTAAGATAACCTTAACATGTACCAGTCCACAACATTGTTCTATGCCTGATAACCAGCAATTTTTCATGTCTCTGAGTGAGTGCCTGAGGTACTCTCATATGCAAAAATGTCAACTCTTAGAGCTGGAAGGAGTGGAATCTCAGGCTCCAACACCCTCAATTTGCCAAGGAAGGGAGGAGACACAGAAGACCCATCATGAGGCTCCCAAATGAACAGTGCTCCATGGACAGTGCTCCATGAACAGTGCTCCAGGCAGAGACCCCAGCACCTCCCTTAGTTCTGCACCACAATCATTAGGCCTCCTTGGGGGGAAGAGGGTGTGTGCTATGTTAACTACTAATTAATTCTATCACCTGGATTTTTGTTTGTTTTTCCTTTTCTAAAACTTTTCACATACACGTTCTAGGGATTCTCTAGTGCATAATGATAGCAAACAGCGAGAGAATACCCTTAAGCTGTAGAAACATTACCTATGATAAGGAAAATCATGCAGTAGAGAGAGTTCTTCCACTCTCCTCTTTTGCTTTTTTTGAGACAGTTGTTACGCAGCCCACACTAGCCTTTGAACTCATGATGTGATCCAGAGCCTGGTTGAGGCTCTGATCTGCCCCCCCCCACACACACACACACGCACACTGCTGGATCACTTGGGAGATGGATTCTGGGAATACTCGTAGTAGTGAATTCTCTTGATTAAGCTAATGGAGGTGACACTGTTCCTTGTGCTGGAGTCACAGCTTGCATCAAAAGAGAAAGTAAACTGAATTTGCACTCATTCTTCCTTCCTCAAGACTGTGAAGCCAAAGCAGCCAGCTGCTTCAAGCTCCATCTGCCTTGGTTTCCCTGCCTCCGTGATGGGCTATATCTTGAAATGTGATCCAGAATAAATCCTTAACCAAGACATTATATATCCCAGTTTGCTCTGGACCTTGCATTAAAACCTCTTGCCACAGCCGGGCAGTGGTGGCTCACACCTTTAATCCCAGGGGAGGCAGAGACAGGTGGATTTCTGAGTTCGAGGCCAGCCTGGTCTACAGAATGAGTTCCAGGACAGCCAGGGCTACATAGAGAAACCCTGTCTCGGAAAAAACAAAACAGCGGGGCAGTGGTGGCGTACGCCTTTAATTCCAACACTTGGGAGGCAGAGGCAGGCAGATTTCTGAGTTTGAGGCCAGCCTGGTCTACAGAGTGAGTACCAGGACAGCCAGGGCTACACAGAAAAACCCTGTCTCGAAAAAAAAAGAAAAGAAAAGATAAAACAAAACAAAACAAAAAACAAGTAAGCAAACAAATAAAAACCCTCTTGTTGCACCCTCTGAGAGCAAAAACTCCTTGAAATATCCAACGTGTTCTTTCTCTCCAAAGGCAGTGATCAGGAACAGTAATATGTGATACTTCTGAAAATAACACTGTATTCCTGGAGTTGGCATGTAGCTCAGTGGTGTGGTGTTTGCCTAGCATTCGCTCATGAACCCTGGGTTTGATCCCCCAGCACCAAGTAATGGTCACTAAAACACTGTGTTTCTGAAAGCACTGAATGATCTTGAAATGAATTGTCCGTTTGCATGTGCACTGATGATAAGAATAACTGTAGGTGATGTTTGTTGACCGCTCACCGGGTACCAGGCATTGCTCTAGGAACAACTGGCACCAGCAATCCTACCCCTCCATCACACTGTCACCCTCATGCTGCACATTCATGAGGCGGGAGACAGAAGCGACCTGCTCGCCGTGTCCACAAGAACAACCAGAATAAAGCAGTTGCCAAGTGGCTAAGGGAGGGACCTGGGGCGCGCCCTTCTCTTTGGATGGGGTTTGCAGCTGGAGCGGTTGGTGCTCACGCTGCACATGTCGGAAAGCAGCAAGTTGCAGGTTGTGTGGATTTCCTTTAGACGTGCTGTTTATCCACAGGACTGTACTGCCAATGGAAAGCCTAACTGTGCATTATGTAGGGCAGAGGTCACCTAAGATATTAGTCAGGGCTCTCTTGCGAGGCGAATCAGCAGAGTAACTATACATGAAAAGGGGGGTTTTTATTAGATTGGATCACAGATGCAGTCTATGGAATCCAGCAATGGCCATCTTCACACTGAAGAAGCCAAGAAGCCAGGAGTGCACGAGGCCGGTGCCAACTCTTCCTCCTCACTCTCTCCTTCTCTCCCATATCCAGCCAGTTCCTTCTGCTCTTTTCTTTTAAATGCTCAGCATGAAACCCAGGCATGGGCATGCTGGGCAGGTAGTTCTAGAACTGAGCCTCACCCACAGCACATGGGATGGCCTTTGAAAGTCTTCCTACCGGGGCATGGTCTTGGATTTCCATGGTAGATGCTACTGCTATGATTATTCTAGTCAACCACTGACATTTCAAAAAAAAGATGCTATGTATGTGTGTGTCCTCTATAACTACAGCTCAGATGTGTTTCCCCACATGTGGCTGGAAGAACGGATGACTAATAATTCATGTACAGCTCCCGATTCAGGCATAGCATTGGAATTGGGTTGACTGGCTCTGTTAGGTCAAACAAGAAGACATTTGATTGAGTGTTTTCTGCTGTCTCATGTGTTTGAACACTTGATCCTCAGTAGTGATGCAGTTTGGGAGGGAGACCCTCTGGGACGTGTGACCTACTGTGATGGCTAGTTTTTAATATCAGCTTGCCGGGCTGGAGAGATGGCTCAGTGGTTAAGAGCACTGACTGCTCTTCTGAAGGTCCTGAGTTCAATTCCCAACAATCACATGGTGGCTCACAACCATCTGAAATGGGATCTGATGCCCTCTTCTGGTGTGTCTGAAGACAGGTACAGTGTACTCATACACATTAAATAAATAAATAAATAAATAAATCTTTTTAAAAAATCAGCTTGCCACAGCCTAAAATTATCTTAAGGTGGAAGTCTCGATGTAAGAATTATTTTAGATCAGGCTGGCCTGTGGGAGGTTGTCATGATTGTTAATTGATGTAAGTGGTATCTTGCCCACTGTGGGCAGCACCATTCCCTGGTTTGGGGCCCTGGACTGTATAGGAGTAGAGAAGGCTAAGTGTAAAAATAAAACAAGGATCAAGCTGGGCATGGGAGTGTACACTTGATGCCAGCACTTGGGAGGCAGAGGCAGGCAGATCTCTGTGAATTGGAGGCCAGCCTGGTCTACAAAGCCAGTTCCAGGACATCCAGGGCTACACATAGAGAAACCCTGTCTCAAAAAACATAAATAGATAGATAGATAGATAGATAGATAGATAGATAGATAGATAGATAAATAGATAAAACAAGCTAGGATCCATGGATTCATTTATCTTCTTTGCTCTTGACTGCCCCTAAATGATGGGGTATGCCTTGGAACTGTGAGCCAAATGAACTCTTTCCTCCCCAGTTGTTTGTTTGTTTGTTTGTTTGTTTGTTTTAACTTATTTATTTAATGTATGAGTTCTTTGTGGCATATACATCCACCTGCCTGAAGAAGACATCCTTCCTATCCCCCTGTAGATAGTTGTGAGCCACCATGTGGTTGCTGGGAATTGAACTCATGACCTCTGGAAGAGCGGCCAGTGCTCTTAACCGCTGAGCCATCTCACTAGCCCAGTTTGTTTGGGTTTGTTTGTTTGTTTGTTTGTTTTTGTTTTTTTAAGATTTATTTTATGTATATGAGTATACTGTAGCTGTCTTCAGACACACCAGAAGAGGGCATCAGATCCCATTACAGATAATTGTAATCCACCATGTGGTTGCTGGGAATTGAACTTAAAACCTCTGGAGGAGCAGTCAATGCTCTTCACCCACTTTTAACCACTGAACCATCTCTCCAGCCCCCCAAACTCCCCTCTCCACACACTCCTCTACGCCCATTTCTTTTTGTCTAGGAACGTCATCATGGCGACTAAGGGAACCAGAACATCAACCAAACGGAGGTGGGCTGCTGAGGCTGAGCCTTCAATGTAAATACACCTCCGAAGCTGAACGGGTTTGTCTGACCCGGGATCCGCTAGGCTGTGGGGGGCCTTGCTGGGACCTCCATGAACCAGGCCACGCCTTCCCTGATGCCGTGCACTGACGATAGCCAAAATAAAACCCTTCCTCCCCGAAGTTGCTTCCGGTCAGGTAGTTTGTCAACCATGACCAGGAAAGCCACAGACAACCAACGCTGTTTTGTGGAAGGCGGCTGTGAATCTTCGTGCCTGGGGGAGTCCGTGTACCTTTCCAGCTCCTCTCAAGACCTCCTCGGGTTGATGACTCCCTGCAGCACGCAGTGGCTTTAAGTTGGTTTCTGAAGAGCTGCCAAGCTTCTTCCGCAGCAGCTGCCCCATTTTGCATTTTCACGAGCACAAGGATTCTGATTATTGCGCATCATTGCCAACACTCCTCACTTCTCCCTACCCTCCTTTTTTCTAGCTAGCCTAGTGGATAGTCAGTGAGTCTCATGGTGCTTTTGATCTGTATTTCCCTGACTAGTGACGTTGAGAATCTTTTTTTTCTCTCTTTTTTATCTTTTCTGAGATGAGATCTAGATACGTAGTCCAGACAGAACTACATCCTCAGCCCAACAATGGCTATTTGTTTTTTTGCGTGAGTGGTTTTGGGTTTGTTTGTTTGATTGGTTTTTGTTGTTGTTTTTTTAAATGTCTTTATTTATTATATACACAGTGTTCTGTACATATAATCTGCATGTCAGAAGAGGGTGTCAGATCCCATTACAGATGGTTGTGAGCCACCATGTGGTTGCGGGGAATTGAACTCAGGACCTCTGGAAGAGCAGTCAGTGCTCTCAACCTCTGAGCCATCTCTCCAGCCCAACTGTTGTTGTTTGAAATAGTCTCATGTGGTGTAGGCTGGCTTCTAACTCTTGACCCCCCTGACCCCACCTCCTCCCCTAGAGAATTCCAGGCATTTGCTACCATACCTAGCAATGGATTTCTTCATAGATACCCACTAAAATATTAGGTAATCAAATACTTGTCAGAAGTAACTCTCCATAAGCAGTCTTGTGACTCTCTGAAGCCCACCATGCTCAAAACCCTGGGTTCCACCTCCACCACCCTCTGCTGAGTGTGGCGGTGCACACCTTTAATCCCAGCGCCTGGAAGGCAGACACAGGAGGATCTTTGTTTGAAGACCAGCCAGGGCTACATAATGAGACCTAGTCTCATAAATAAATAAATAAATAAATAAATAAATAAATAAATCTAATTTTTGTGACTAAACCTTTATAACTAGAACCAAATCGTTCACAATAAAATTCTGATGTCTGACTCAAGATTGAAGGGCAGAATCCCGATCAAGATAGATCTGCTCCAAGGAGCATTAGTTTGGTGAGTATTAGCTGGGAAAATGACTTGGGAAGCTCAGGACTTGTTTTTCATTTCTTTTTTTTTTTTTTTTTTTTTTTTTTTTTTTTTTCTTTTTGGTTTTTTGAGACAGGGTTTCTCTGTGTAGCCCTGGCTGTCCTGGAACTCACTCTGTAGACCAGGCTGGCCTCGAACTCAGAAATCCACCTGCCTCTGCCTCCCAAGTGCTGGGATTAAAGGCATGCACCACCACTGCCTGGTTATTTCTTCTTTTCTTGCAGAGCTCTGTGAGGCTGCCCAGAGGCTCAAGTTCATTGCCGAGAAGGTTGACTGGTGTTAGCATTCCCAAGCTCTTATGATTGTAGGTGTCTTCCTTCCTTTCTTTCCCGCCTCCCTCCCCTTTTGGATGGGGTTAGATGGAGCCCCAGGTTAGCCTTAAACGCACTACGTAGCTAAGGCTGGCTTTGAACTCTTGATCTTTCTGCCTCTACCGCCCCAATGCTGGGGTTATGGGTATGCACTCCCATTCCAGGCTGACTGGTGCTTTTTTCTTAACAACACTCCAAGGAGCTCAGGCATGGGGACATAGCTTTATTCCCAGCACTCAGGAAGTCGAGGCAGACAGATGTCTCTGGCTTTGAAGACCAGCAAGTCCCAAGCCAGCCAAGGGTCAAGGGAGTCTTTCGGACACATTCTTGAAGAGGGTTCACTAGAGTCATCCAAGGTCATTGCTAATGTGCTCTCCACAGCTCGCTTTTCCACTCTCTTCCTTGCCTCTATCCACAGGCCTCTCCGCTTGCTTGTTTATGCTCATTGCAGTGTCTGCTTTCAGCGCTATTCTGTCTTAGGGCTCGCGCCCGTTCACCTGGAATTCGGGATACTCTGTGCACTGTGGGGGCGGCCTTTGGCAGTTCCACACTGGCTAAGGCTGCTTCCCTCTGCCCTTCCGAGGTGGTTAGTTCCATCGGAGTCACTTCCGTGTGAATAAACTGGCTGGAAGTGTGCAGGGCCACTTCTGAAGCTCTGAGCCAGCCTCGCTATCTCTGCAAAGAATTGGCTTTCATTCTCTTTCTATTGTAGAGCAAACACAAGACCTTTTTAAAGGCGCTGGGTTCATTTTCTAAGCCCGTCTCCTGACACTCCCGCCCTTGTCTACAGTCAAGGGAGTTCCGATGTTTTTGTGAGTGGGTGGGCCGGTGCTATTCTGGGTCCCGGCTGCCGACAGAGCAGGTGTTTTTCATAGAACACTAGCTCTGCCAGGATCCGCGCTGCCTCTCCTTTGTATTTAAGCGCTTGTGGCGGGTTTGTCTGCTGCTGCTGCCTGAGCTGGCATTTTATTTCTTGAGCCTTCTTTTCTCATTACATGAGAAGATGGAGGTTCTTGGGCTGACAAGATGGCGAAGAAGGTAAAGACTCTTGCCACCAAGCCTGTGTATGATCCTCAGAACCCATGTGGTGGAAGGAAATGAATTCCTACAAGTTGTCTTCTGACCCCTGTGTGCACCCCATACACACACACACACACACACACACACACACACACACACACACACCAAATAATCTTTTTAAAAGATTTTTTTATTTTATGTGCATCGGTGTTTTGCCTGTGTGTGTGTGTGTCCGTTTGAAGGTGATGCCCTGGAACTGGAGTTTCAGACAGTTTTGAGCTGCCATGTGGTGCTGGAAATTTAACCCGGGTACTCTGGAAAAGCAGTCAGTGCTCTTAACTGTAGAGCCATCTCTCCGACGCCA
>NW_022196891.1:75186414-75186711 GCF_008632895.1 Mastomys coucha | reverse complement strand
TCCTCCTCCTCCTCCTCCTTCTTCATATATAGCCACGCAGAGGGATGGATGCATGCTTCTGGTCCCAGACACTTTAGGAATTTGAGGCAAGAAACTAGCTAGAGCCCAGGACTTTGAAACTAATCTGGGCACTATGTTGAGTCCCTATCATAAAAAGTAAAGTCACAACAGAAAACTCTACACAGGTGTCTTAGGAATCAAGTAGTTATGGGGTTCTTATTGGACTCGTAGAGCCAGTAGAGCACTTTAGCTTCACACATTATTTGGTACTGACAATAAGCTTTTTTTTTTTTTTTT
>NW_022196891.1:75181345-75186232 GCF_008632895.1 Mastomys coucha | reverse complement strand
TTTTTTAAGATTTATTGATTTACTTTATGTGTATGAGTACACACTGTAGCTGTACAGATCGTTGTGAGCCTTCATCTGGTTGTTGGAAATTTACTTTTAGGACCTCTGCTCACTCCAGTCAATCCTGCTGGCTCAGTCCCTGCTTACTCTGACCCAAAGACTTACTTATAATATTATAAATAAGTACACTGTATCTGTCTTCAGACACACCAGAAGAGGGCATCAGATCTCATTACGGGTGGCTATGAGCCACCATGTGGTTGCTGGGATTTGAACTCAGGACCTGGAAGAGCAGTCAGTGCTCTTACCTGCTGAGCCATCTCTCCAGCCCCGACAATAATCTTATAGAGTAGGAAAATAGCTCACTTGGTGGCTTATGAGTTTTATCCTCAGCATATTAGTCAGGATTCTCTTGAGTAACTGAGTTATAGAATGAATCTATATATGTAAATAAAAAGGGGATTTATTAAAATCACTTACGGGCTGTGCTCCAGCATGTCCAACAATGGCTGCCTATGAACAGAAGGTCCAAGAATCCAGTAGTAGATTAGACAAAGAGGCTGGATGTCTCAATGGGTCTTCAGTATACTCTGGAATCCTGAAGATGTGGGCTCTAATGCCAATGAAGGAATGAACTTGCTAGCAAGGGCAAGAACAAGCAGGCAAAGAGCAAGGGCTTCTTTCTTCCATGTCCTTATATAACAGAAAGTGTGGCCCAGATTAGAGGTGGTTCTTCCCACCCCAAAGATCTGGATTAGGAATGTATCGTCTCACCAGGCGGTGAGGCAGAGACAGGTGGATCGTTGGAGGCCAGCTTGGTTTACAGAGAGAGTTCCAGGACAGCCAGAGCTGCTGCACAGAGAAACCCTATCGCAAACAAACAAACATACATACATACATGCATGCATGCATGCATACAGAGTGTATCTTCTCACTTCAAATGATTTAACTAAGCAATTAAGCCATTTTTGGGGTTTTAGTTGATTCCAGATATTGACAACCAAAATAGCCATCACACCCAGGTTTCACATAGTGGAAGGGAAACTGGACTCCCACAAGTTAGTCTCTGACCTCCACACATATGCAAAGACATACAAACATGTATGCACACATACACACATACCCAATAACTTTTTAAAATCTTTTTTTTTTTTTAAAAGATGGTCAAATGGGCTAGTATAGTTCAAGAGTAGGGTACTCGCCTTGTGTACAGGCAAATCAAGGTTCCAGTACCAATGTAAGTGGCTGGAGAACAAATAGTCTCATGACTCATGACCTGGGAAGTAAAATCAAGAAGATCAGGAGTTCAAGGCCAGTCTCTGCCAGTCTGAGGTCAGTTTAAGATGCATGAGGCCATAAAGCACTTGGGAGGCAGAGGCAGGCAGATCACTGTAGATTGAAGTCCAGCCTGGTCTACACAGTGAGATTCAGTATAGCCAAGGGTACATAGAGAAAACCTATCTCAAAAAAGAGGAGGAAGGAAGAAGAAGAGGAAGAGGAGGAAACACACACACACATATACAAATGACAAGGCGGTAGCTCTGCTGGCAGAGTGCTTGCCTAGCATGCACAAAAAACAGTTTCCATCCCTGGACCTGAACACACTGGCCAGGGTGGCACATGACTTTAATCCCAGCACTCAGAAAGAGGAGGATCAGAAGTTCAAGGTCGCATCCTCAGGTCCAGAGTGTCTGAGACCAGCTTGAGTTACTGTGTAAAACAAGAGGACATGGCAGAGTCAAGGTCAGATGAGGTTGGTTTCTTTCAATGGCCTCCTGAAGTGCTGCCAAAATGCATGTGTGTGTGTGGGGGGGGGGGGGGGGAGGGGGGGGGGGGGGGGGGCGAAGGAGAGGGAGAGGGAGAGAGAGAGAGAAAGGTGGAACTAAACTAAACATACAGGATCAAAGAACAAACAAAAAAAGGTCACACGAATGAATAATAACACATTGAAAAAGGACTTGACTTTGGGTAGGCCTAAGAGGGGTTAGGGGGAAGCATGGGGGAAGCTTCAAAATACCAAAATATATTGTATGCATGTTTGAAATGCTCCAAAAATTAATAAAAACACTACAGAAAGAAACAGAAACAGAAGCCTGGCAATGGAGGCACACACCTTTAATCCCAGCACTTGGGAGGCAGAGGCAGGCGGATTTCTGAGTTCGAGGCCAGCCTGGTCTACAGAGTGAGTTCCAGGATAGCCAGGGCTACACAGAGAAATCCTGTCTCAAAAAAAAAAAAAAAAAGAAAGAAAGAAAGAAAGAAAGAAAGAAAGAAAGAAAGATGTAATAGAATTCCCACCATTTAGATTTTTCTTGTCTATATAGCCTGAAGAAAAATGCCCTTGCCCTAAGAATTCTGAAGTTGATTTCGGGAGCAAGTGACTGAATAGGTCAAGACTCAGGGATGTGTGCTAGGGAGGCGACTTGCCATGCAAGCATGGAAACCTGAGATCAGATGCTGAGACCTCATGTACAAAGCTAGGGAAGGTGCTGCTGCTGCTGCTCCCAGGGCCAGGGAGGCAGAAGTAGAAGGATCGCTAGAACTTGCTGGGCAGTCATTCTAACGGGTTTAAGTTCTGGGTTCAGGGAGGGCTAGAGAGATGTCTCAGCAGTTTAAAGCATTGACTGCTCCTCTAGAAACCCTGGGTTTGAGTCTCCACAGCCACACAGTGGCTCACAACCATGTTAAATTCAGCTTCAGGGGACCTGACCCGATAGGCCCTTCCGGCCTACTCAGGTACCAGGCATGCATGTGATAGATAGAGATACATGCATGCAAAACATTCATACACATAACTTTTTTTTTTTTTTGAGACAGGATTTCTCTGTGTAGCCCTGGCTGTCCTAGAACTCACTCTGTAGACCAGGCTGGTCTCAAACTCAGAAATCTGCCTGCCTCTGCCTCACAAGTGCTGGGATTAAAGGCATGTGCCACCACTGCCAGGCTTTTTTTTTTTAAAGATTTATTGATTTATTTTATGTATATGAGTACACACTGTAGCTGTACAGATGGTTGTGAGCCTGAAGAAGGTGGAAAACACCAGACATGGTGGCACACAGCTTTAATCCCAGCACTCGGGAGGCAGAGGCAGGCAGATTTCTGAGTTTGAGGCCAGCCTGGTCTACAGAGTGAGTTCCAGCCAGGGCTACACAGAGAAACCCTGTCTTGAAAAACCAAAAAAAAAAAAAAAAAAGGTAGAAAGCAAGACACCTAGTGTCCTACGCATATATATACACATACACAGAGAGCGAGCACTTGTACACTCACATACAAGCACTTGCATATACACACATACAGAGAGAGCACTTGTATGAGCATACACACACACACACACAGAGCACCTGTATCACACACATATACACACACAGCACTTGCATATATATATATATATACACACACACAGAGCACCTGCATCACACACACACACATACACACACACACACAGCACTTGCATATACACACATACAGAGAGAGCACTTGTATGAGCACACACACACACAGAGTACCTGTATCATACACACACACACAGAGCACCTGCATCTCTCACACATAAACACACACACACACACATACACACACAGCACTTGCATATACACACATACAGAGAGAGCATTTGTATGAGCATACACACACACATACACACACACACACACACCACAGAGCGATAGTGATGATGGTGAGGCTCAGGGATAGGTGACATTCTAGAAGGCTAACAGCAAGAGGAAGAAGTGCATCTCAACCCATCCCCATGCTCCCATTAAGTATTTAACAGTCCTCCCTGCCCTCAGAGAAGAATGAGCCTTCCTTGAGGGAATTGTTCCATTAAAATTCTGAATAGCTGGCTGGGGCACGGTGGCCCTATCACCCTGACTCCAAGTTGACATTACCAAGCCTTCCTATACTTCTTTGAGCTGTGGCTGTGAGTCACCAGTGTTCAGTGTGAATGGCCATGTAAGGAGGCCTCCCTCCTATGTGAAAGGCAGAAACTAAGCCAGTGGGAAGGAAAATGTGGGCAACAAAGACAGTGCATGTAATGGACAGAAAGTTTCAGTAATCAATGAAATTGGACAGTCTCCTTAAAAGGATCCGATAACAGAAAGAAAAAAAAAGTGGGCAACAGAAAGAAAAAGTTTTAAAACCAAAAGATTTAATCCAGGTAGTCTCGTATACAATCAGTAGAAATGTTAGAACTGAAATGCTAGGAGGAGGAAAAAATATTAAAGAAACGATAGGAAAAAAAAGTGCCTGGAGCAGAAGGCCAGATTCAGAGAGTCTATGTAGGAAAGTGTGTAAACACATTGACTCAGTTATTCTCCCATCACGGGTAAGAACACTAGGGCTAAAGAGAAATAGAAGTGAAGGTTCTTTGAAGGAGCTATGAGGCCCCACGCACACAGCTGGGTATCCTTTGGTAGCAATAGGAGTTGGTTCTGGGACCTCTGAGGAGACTCAAAACATTGAGTCAAATCCTCTCATCAAATGGAGGACTATTGTGCCTTTACCCTTTCCCATACACTTATCTCTAGATTCCTTAGAAGATGTGCTTTATCGATAATTGCTATCCTGTACTTCCTAGGGGATAATGACCAAAAAAAGTCTGTATGAGTTCAGAACACACGCCACTTAATTTTTTTTTTTTCCTAAGCTGTGCTAGGCTAACCTGCAGATGAACCCACAGGTGAGCAAGTATCCAGGTTCTGGAATCAGCAGACCAGTAAAGTCTCAAAAATGTTAGAGGGGCCAGAGAGATGGCTCTTCCAGAGGACTCGAGAGTTCAGTTCCCAGCAACCACATCAGGTGGCTCACAGCACGTGCAAATCCAACTCCCAGGATTCACCACCCAATTCTAGTCTCTCTCTCTCTCTCTCTCTCTCTCTCTCTCTCTCT
>NW_022196891.1:75178620-75181335 GCF_008632895.1 Mastomys coucha | reverse complement strand
CTCTCTCTCTCTCTCATACGCACACACACACACACACACACACACACACACACATGACAAAGAAACTTAAAAGAGCATTAGAAATGCACTGGCGAGATGGCTCAGCAGGTAAGAGCACTGACTGCTCTTCCGAAGGTCCTGAGTTTGGATTCCAGTAACCATGGTGGCTCACAACCACCCGTAATGAGATCTGATGCCCTCTTCTGGTGCGTCTGAAGGCAGCTACAGTGTACTTACATATAATAAATAAATAAATCTTAATAGAGAGAGAGAAAAAGACAGGCAGAGAGCTAGAGAGAGAGAGAGAGAGAGAGAGAGAGAGAGAGAGAGAGAGCTAGAACCATTAACTCTCTTGCCTAAAGACTCAACAGCCCAGCACTTGGGAGGCAGAGGCAGGCAGATTTCTGAGTTCGAGGCCAGCCTGGTCTACAAAGTTGAGTTCCAGGACAGCCAGGGCTATACAGAGAAACCCTGTCTTGAAAAAACAAAACAAAACAAAACAAAAAACCAAACAAACAAAAGACCCACAGCTAAAAAGACAGTACAGCTGACATCAAATCCCACACTCTTGTCATTGTTCCTAGACCCGTGAAGACACTTGCGCACTTTCTAGATCCCAAGAAAGAAGGAATACTGTTTCACTGGCCCAGCTTCCCCAGGAGCCATGGCTTATGCATAGGCTTCTGTTTGAAATAGGAAATGCCAGCTACTGCAAAACTGAAGACAAACTGCTTCCTAACTCCAGTGAGTATCAGGAGAAGATGGGAAAGATTCGATCCGAGTGTACTCTGAACTCCTCAACAGGCTCACCACTCAATGTATCTTAAAGCCACACTCACCATTAAGGCTAATAGGTCTTAAGTCGAAATTGCCTGAAGGTCCTTAAGAAGCCGACATCCTTAGAGGGGAAGCACACATACACGTTATGAATGCAAATACTCAAACTATATTTTCCTTCTCTGGGTAGTCTTCCATTTATCTTCATCGTAATCAAATACCAAGCAGGGGTGAGAAGATGGCTCAGCAGTCACAAGCCCTTGCTGCTCCTGCAGAGAACCCGGGGTTCAATTCCCAGAACTTAACGCAGCAGAACACCAATCTACAACTCCAGTTGCGGGGAATCTGACGCCCTCTCCTGGCCTCCTTAGGGATGACCTGCATGCGCACAGACACACACGCAACCAAAACAACCCATACACATAAAATAAAAATAATTCTATAGAAAAAAACAAGTGACTATTCCATATGCTCTTATCAAAACTATGCTCTTAGTCATAGAAGCGGGAGTCAAAAAGGTGGTATCCTCTCTCTCTCTCTCTCTCTCTCTCTCAGAAGGCCTAATCATAAGTGAAGTGACATGAACTGTTCATTTTCCTCTATGACCAACGGGAGATTTATTTATTTATTTATTTATTTATTTATTTATTTATTTATGTATTTTATTTTTTCGAGACAGAGTTTCTCTGTGTAGCCCTGGCTGTCCTGGAACTCACTCTGTAGACCAGGCTGGCCTGGAACTCAGAAATCCTCTTGCCTCTGCCTCCCAAGTGCTGGGATTAAAGGCATGCTTTTTCTTTTCTTTTTTTTTTTTTTTTTATGTTGGGAACCTAGCCTCAGTTTACAAATCCAGTAAGTAAGTACTCTTAACTACTGCCTAAGTGGAATCTCTGCGCAGACGTCAAAGGCCTCAGCCACGGGGAAGCTGAAGGATATCCACCTTCTTTCTTATCCAGAGCCTCTCCCCTCTCTGTCCATTTCCTTTTGGCCTCCCACTGGAAACCAGGGTTCTGGGGCAGGAGTGACGGCCCAGCAGTGCCGAGCATGTACTGTTCTCACGGTGGGGCCGGGTTCAGTTCTCGGCAAACACACACATATACACACTGGGTCATTAACTTGAGCCCCAAAGGAATTGGACATCTTCTGGTCTCCCTGGGCACCTGCACTCATGTGCACACACCCTAGCAGACAGACATACAACAGCAAAATGTTTTACCAATGACCAAAACCCCAACTGGATTCTCTTAATGACAGTAGGGTACGGTGACACAGGAATGAGGTTTTTGTACTTGGGAGATAAAGGCAAGAAGATCAGGAGTCCACGTAGTAGGGAGTCGGAAGCCAGCCTAGGCTCCAAGAGATCTTGTCTCAAACATTTATTTTTAGTCAGGCAGTGGTGGCACACACTTTTAATCCCAGCACTTGGGAGGCAGAGGCAGGAGGATTTCTGAGTTCGAGGCCAGCCTGGACTACAGAGTGAGTTCCAGGACAGCCAGGGCTACACAGAGAAATTCTGTCTTAAAAAAACAAACAAACAAAAAAAAAAACAAAATTTTTTTTCTTGATGTTTAATAATTACTATTTAAACTGATTTTCTTTCTCAATGTGTCTTTATTACCATGGTGATGGAGAACACTGTTAATTTGGACCTTAAGTAGTTTTCCAATTTTATATTTGAAATTCAGGTTGGGCAGGGCATGGTGGAACATGACTTTAATCCCAGTATCTAGGAGACAGAAGCAGGCAGATCTCTTGAGTTTAAGGCCAGCCTAGACAGTTAGGACAGTTCCAGGACAGTTAGGGCTACATAGAGAAACCATGTCTCAAAGAAAGAAAAAAAGGAAAGAAAGAGAAACATAAACGGAGAAAAAGAGACAGGAGGGGTGGGGTGCAGGGGGGAGGGGGAGGGGGAAGGAAAAGGGGGAAGGGTACTGGAAA
>NW_022196891.1:75167841-75178454 GCF_008632895.1 Mastomys coucha | reverse complement strand
CCCTCTCCCTCCCTTCCCCCACCCCTCTCTTGTGCTAGGATCATAGGCTCATGTCACCATGCCCAGACATCATATTTCTTTAATCTATAACCAGACTCTGAAGACATGAATGACAAAGGGGGAAAATGAGAAATGAGTCCCACTTTGCAGCCCATCAAATCTCTCATATCTGGTCTCTGACAGACTCAAGTCTGTGCCTAAAGCTTAGCTGGCCTCTGTCTCTCAGCTTGTTACTTCTTGTCTTCCCCTGGAGGTAAGAAGATAAATTCCCTTTGCTCCTCCCAGGCAGGGAGGAGTGAGGATTCTGTTTACAAAGTACTTAATTAGCTGCTGGTATTACTCATCTTAATTTTCGAGAATTAGCTTCAAACTCATCCACTGGAGGACTACTGGTCTACCCTGTGGAATACAGCCAAGTTCAGAGTTCAGTTTCTGATGGGGAATAGAGTGACTAAACTCTTCTAAAGTGAAATTGCGTTCTACGTCCCTTATACCCATTGCCTGTCACCCATGCCTTTCTGTTGGTCATTTCACTATTCAGGCAGGAGTGGACAATCATACCACTTCATCCCCTTTACCAGGAAAAAAAAAACTGTCTTCCTTGATGGACAGCTAGTGATGTTATCTTCAAAATTTAAAGCATAACACTAAGGCTAGAGAGATGGCTCAGTAGTTAAGAGAATATACTGTTCTTCCAGAGGACTCATTGGGCAGTTTACAGCTGCCAGTAACTCCAGCTCCAGGGTAATTTGACACCTCTGTTGTCCACAGGCATCTGCACTTCTGTGCAATCTGATACTTATTTATTTTTGAGGCAGTTTCTCTCTACATAGCCCTGGATGTCCTGAAACTTTTTCTATAGACCAGGCTGGCCTCTTACTCACTGAGATCCTCCTGTCTCTGCCTCCCAAAGTGCTCGGATTATAAAAGTGTGCTACCGCACCTGGTGAAAATATTTTATCTTAAATTTATGTGCATAAGTATTTTGCCTGCATGTGTTAGTTCACCAAGTGCATCCAGGGTCCATAGAAGTCAGAAAAGGGTCAGATCACTCGAGTTAAAGACCATTGTGAGGTGTGGTGCTAGGAACTGAACCTGGGTCCTCTGTAAGAGCAGCTCTTGATCATTGAGCTGTCTCTCCAGCCTGCCAGAAAATAAATCCCAATGCATTATACTGTTTTTAGAACTTTATCAGTATTTATTTATTTATTTATTTATTTATTTATTTATTTATTTGATGGTTTTCACTATGTAACCCTGGCTGCCATGGAACTCACAATGTAGACCAGGTTGGCCTGGAACTCACAGAGATCTGTGTACCTCTGTCTTCTTGGTGCTGGGATTAAAGACGTCTACCACCATAACTGGCACACTCCTGTATCTTTAAAAATAAATTTTCATCACATGTTTTGGTGTGTATGTTAATGTATATGCAGGTGGCAAGCACTTTTACCCACTGAGACATCTTGCTGGCCCCAGTTTTAATTTTTTGTTATCTACAATAATTACAATGCTTCCGCAGAAGTAATAGAAATAGGGAACCTGACTATCCGTTTTCCTTAGGGAGGAAAAAACAGTGTTTGAATGCTATGTAAAAGATAAGCACCCAGGAGTCAAGAACTTCTAGCTGGGCTCAGTGATGCATGCCTTTGATACCAACACTCAGAAGGCAGAGCAGGGGGTTCTTTGAGTTCAAGGCTATTTCCCTCTGCAGAGGACGGACAGCCAGGCCTACACAGAGATACACTGTCTCCAGAACCCAGAAGAATGGAGCTTGGTGTTGTTTTCTAATCAAAAGAAGTGTCATTTATTAAGCAGTAAATGTTGGTATCTTCTTCATAGAGCTATCAAAATGAAGTTGCAAAGCCTTTTTTTTTCTTTTGGTTTTTCAAGACAGGGTTTCTCTGTGTAGCCTTGGCTGTCCTGGAACTCACTCTGTAGACCAGGCTGGCCTCAAACTCATAAATCTGCCTGCCTCTGCCTCCCAAGTGCTGGGATTAAAGGCATGCGCCACCACTGCCCAACTGCAAAGCCTTTTAATAAATAGTATATTGCCACTCAGTTTCAGGAGATGTAAGCAAAACATTTCCATCTCTCTTCACTCTGCCATCTAGGTTTGGAACATAAATGGTAACTGGATGAATAGTATTCATCTCAGTTTTATAGTTTAGAGCTTTCCTGTTTGTGACTTTTAATATTCCGGAGTAGTTAGGACCAAAGCGGTTGTCATTTTCTAGGTTAGAAGACAAGTGGGAGGAGGGAGAAAAGAAGGGGGTAGGACTTGAGACAAAGTTGGCTCAGTGTAGAATGTACTTATGTAGTATTGCCCTTACATAACAATGAATGTACCCAGTTACAATTTTTTTTGTTTTACATTTATTTCTTTTCTGTTGCTGTTGTTGGAGAGGGTGTGTCGTATAAGTGCCACAGCTGGAGTGCGGAGTTAGAGGATAGCCTTCGTAAGTCATTTTCCCTCTCTCCCACAGAGGTTCCAGGGATCAAACTCAGGTCAGTGGGCTTGTGGTGGCAAGTATCCTTACCCAGTAAGCTTTTATCTCACAGGCCCCCATTTAAAAGAAAGAATTTTTTAAATAAAATAAAATAAAATAAAAAGACCGAGGGCTGGAAACAGGTTTGCCTGAAGTTACCTGGCAGTGCAGGGTGGAGCCACTGCCTGAATAACCTCTGAGGCACCCGGCCTCAACCTTCCCCTCATCTGAGATGCAGAGCCCTTCCGTCTAACAGTTACCCACTCCGAGAAGGCTGGCCAAAGAGAAGGACAGCCACAGACACAAATAATTGCAAAACTATGGAGCAAAGATATTAGGGAGCTCGTGGAGCCTCAGAGGGGGTTTCCTGATGCAGGTGGCATGGAGTGGAGGTGGGGGCTGGGAGAATCTTTCTGAAGGAAGGGATGACATCAAACACAAAAGCATTGGGAGGTCTAGCCTCAGGACTACTTAGAAGTTTATATGATAGGATACTATTCATATCTATACTTGCGAAGAATTTAACAGACAACACAACTGGTGTCTTTGTTAGAGTTTGTGTTGCTATGGTAAAACACCGTGACCAAAAGGGGAGGAAAGGGTTTCTTTCAGCTTACAGATACATACAGCTCATCACGAAGGGCAAGAATTCATAGTAGGAACCCAGAAGCGGGAACAGAAGCAGAGAGAAGAAAGCTGCTACCGGCTTGCTCAAAAACATCTCGTCTGGCTGAGCTTGCATTTTAATAGAACCCAGGGCTCCCACCAATCCCCCTCTAGCCCACACTCCTCTAGGGAGGGTCAGCCTACATCAATCATTCGTCAAGAAAATGCTCTAAAGGGCTGGGCACGGTATCACAGGCCTTTTGATCCCAGCTCTCAGGAGGCAGAGGTAGGTTGCTCTCTGTGAGTTCAAGGTCAGCCTGGTCTACATTGGGAGTTCCAGGACAGCCAGGGTTGACTAGCTTGCTGGGAACCTGGATACCATCATCTGAGCCAAATTTTAGCAGCGCCAAGTCGGGCAAGGTGGCTCACGCCTGTAATTCTGATATTTGGAAGAATTGTCACAAGGGTGAGGGTGACCTGGCTGCAAGAGAGGCTCTACCTAAAAACCAAACCAAACCAAACCAAACCAAACCAGGCAATCGAAAAGGTGTGTGTGGAGGTGGGGAGGGGCACTTGACAGGACATTCCCAGGAATGACGTGTGGCTAACAATGCTTCCATCTGCCCTTAGTTCATGCATTTGTTCATCTGAACTTGGCCTTTGTCTAGTGAAGGAGAGGAAAGACCCCCCCAGTTCAAAGGTGAATGCAAATGAATTATCCTGAGACCAGAATCTGGGTACTGCATGGCCCCTTCCCAGGTAAACACAGTGTTGTAGCATGGCACTCCAACAAAATATCTAGAAATATAATCTAGATGTTTAGGCTTGCTCAGGATAGGCAATCTTGTCAGAGTCCACCCCAGGGATTTTCAATACCCCAGCAATTTTTCTTCATAGCCTCTTATCCTGTGTTAAAATTAAACTCATGGATCTGTTTGTCTGTCCTGACTTTGGCCCTTGCTTCTCACTCCTTGTCTTAGTTAGAGTTTTACTGCTTTGAACAGAAACCATGACCAAGGCAACTCTTAGGACAATATTGAATTTGGGCTTCAGTCCATTATCATCAAGGCAGGAACATGACAGCATCCAGGCAGGCATGGTGCAGGAGGAGCTGTGAGGAGTTCTTCTTCGTCGTTGTTGTCTTCGCCTCCTTCTCCTCCTCCTCCTCCTCCTCCTCCTTCTTTTAAAGATTTGTTCGTTTATTTCATGTATGTGAGTATACTGTCGCTGTCTTCAGACACACCAGAGGAGGGCATCGGATGCCCATTACAGATGGTTGTGAGGCACCATGTGGTTTCTGGGAATTGAACTCAGGACCTCTGGAAGAGCAGTCAGTGCTCTTAACCGCTGAGCCATCTCAGCCCAGAGTTCTATATATAGAACTGAAGCACTTTCATCTGAAGGCTGCTAGCAGAATACTGGCTTTCAGGCAGCTAGAGTGAGGGTCTTAAGCCCACCACACCCACAGTGACACACCTACTCCAAAAAGGCCACACCTCCTCCACTAGGGCCACACCTTCTAATTGTGCCACTCCCTGGCCTCCATAGGCTTGTTCAAACATATGAGTCTGTGGGGGCCATACCTAAACATAGCATAATACAAAATACATTTATTCCAGCTTCAAGGGGTCCCCACAGTCTATAGCAGTCTCAACAATGTTAAAAGTCCAAATTTCAAAGTCTCTTTTGAGATTCATCCAATCACTTAATCCTCAAAGCAAGACAGGGAACCAGCTGGGCAAACTCCAAAATCTGCATCTCCCTGTCTGATGTCAACATGGTCTTCAGATCTCCAACTCCTTTTTCATCTTTGTTGACTGCAACAACTTTCTTTCTCCTGGGCTGGTTCCACTCCGTTAGCAGCCTTCCCCAGCAGATAGCCCACAGCTCTGGCATCGCCAACATCTTGGGGTCTCCAAGGCAACCGCAATGTCACAGCTTCTTGTTTCAGTGCCTGGGATCCACACATGGTCTTCTGGGCTCCTCCAAAGGGCTGGCATCACTTCTCCAGCTCTGCCCTCTGGAGTTCGGTCTGAGCCACTCCACTTCTGCTGTTCTTGGTAGTCATCTCTGTGGTACTGGCATCTCCAATACGCTGGGGTCTTCTGTTGCAACTAGGCTTCACCAATAGCTTCTCATAGGCTCTCTTCATGATGTCAAGCCTCAACTCCTTTGCATGACTCCCTTAGTCCTGGGCCATCAACTACAACTGAGGCTATACCTTCACCAATGACTTTCCATGGCTCTCACAGTGCCAAGCCCCAGCTGCTCCTCATGACCCCTTCAAGCCTTCAAACCCAGTACCACCTGGGTGACCCTTACACATTTTCAAGTACAGCTGTAGCTTGAGGTACGACTTCGACTATCTCTGGAACACAGCTTCTTTTTTTGCCCCAAAGTCCCACTCCCTTAATTTGTTATCTCCTTGAACACGGGATCCAGCTCCATTTTACTTCCTGGTGTCCCTTTAATACTCAAACCATATATTTTACATTTTTCCTTTCTAAGCTTGCTATGTTTGTTCAAAATGCTCTTCATCAGACTTAATCAAAGAACAAAGTTGGGCTTTTTTGAGACTTCCTTTGTCGATGCAATTACCATAAATCTCTTTACCTGCCAGGCAGTGGTTGCGCATGCTTTTAATCCCAGCACTTGGGAGGCAGAGGCATGTGGACTGCTGAGTTCCAGGCCAGCCTGGTCTACAGAGTGAGTTCCAGGACAGCCAGGGCTAATCAGAGAAACACTGTCTCAAAAAAACAAAAAAACCAAAAATCTCTTTACCTTAGCCTTAGGCAGTCTCTTCAGACAGTGGCAGATAGCAGTCACATTCTTCACCAAAACATCACAAAAACAGTCTCTCGGCCACATAGTAAAGTTTTTCTCCACTGAAACCTCTTGGGCCAGCAGGCCTATACAGTTCAGAGGACCCTCAGCACCTCTGTCTTCTATACTCCTTGAGGTTGACCCATTAAACCCTATTTAAAGCATTATACTGCTTTCTAAATCCACATTCTTCTATCATGGTCAGGCCTATCACAGCAATACCTGTGGTCCCTTGGTACCAACTTCTGTCTTAGTTAGGGTTTTACTGCTGTGAACAGACACCATGACCGAGACAACTCTTATAAGGGCAACATTTAATTGGGTCTGGCTTACAGGTTCAGAAGTTCAGTCCATTATCATCAAGGCAGGAGCATGGCAGCATCCAGGCAGACATGGTACAGGAGGAGCTAAGAGTTCTACATCTTCATCTGAAGGCTGCTAGCAAAATAATGGCTTTCAGGCAGCTAGGGTGAGGGTCTTAAGCCCACACCCACAGTGACACACCTACTCCTACAAGGCCACACCTCCTAATAGGGCCACTCCCTGGGCCAACCACATACAAACCTTCACACTCGTCATAGGTTAAAGAGCTTCCTAATGGTTATGCTTGTGTTCTCCAGGGGCTCAGGATTGAGAAAAGATCGTAGATGCATGTATGTTTAATGTATGTGTGTATAATTATAAAGGCAGTTTGTTAGGTTGGTATGTCTGTATGGTGATGGGGAGGCATCTACGTCCAAGCAGCTGGAACCAGCACCAGCAAGATGGCTGAGCTAATAGAGGCACTTGCCACCAAGCCTGACAACCTGAGTTTGATCCCCCAGTCCCAAATCATGGAAGGAGAAAGGCAACTCTCTCCAGTTGCCCTCTGCCCTCTACATATATGCTGTGGTACACATGAGCCACCCCCACATGTACACAGGTGCACACAACATAAATAAAATATACGTTTTTTTTTATTTAGGGCTGGTGAGATGGCTCACTGGGTAAGAGCACTGACTGCTCTTCCGAAGGTCCTGAGTTCGGATCCCAGCAACCACATGGTGGCTCACAAACCACCCGTAATGAGATCGGACGCCCTCTTCTGGTGTGTCTGAAGACAGCTACAGTGAATTACGCCGGAGCGAGCGGGGCCAGAGAGCAGCCACACACATGATAGATCACGGCCATCTGTACAGCTACAGTGTACTCATACACATAAAATAAATAAAATAAATCTTAAAATATATATATGCATATATATGTATACATATGTATATATACACATTTTTTAAAAGCTGGAACCCTAAAGCGAGGCGCACCCATAAAGTAGTCTTGTGCTGACAATCCCAAGTCTTCTGGAGTCACTTTTGTGATTCCAGCTGAAAGGCTGGAGAAGCTGGGGTCACAGGGATGGCACGGGTTCAGGGAGAGCTGAGCTCACACTTGACTTCCTCTCCTGCTTAACTTCACCCCGGCCACCAGCCTATTAGATGGCGCTGCCTATATTTAGGCTGGGTCTTCCCCTTTGAGTTGCTCTCCTACAGGATGATATTTCCTGGTCTTTTCTTCTCTTTCTTTCTCTTTCTTTCTCTCTCTCTTTTTTTTTTTTTTTTTTTTTTTTTTTTTTGTTTTTTTGTGAGACAGAATCTCATGATCCCAGGCTGCCTTCAAACTCCCTAAGTAGCTAAAGATGGCCTAGCCTTGAGCTGCTTCTGCTCCTCCTGTCTCTACCTCTCAATCCTGGGATTACAGGTGTCTACCACTATGCCTAGTTAATTCAGTCCTTGGGTGCTTATGATTAAATGTAAGGCTTTAGGCATTGGAGGCAAGGCACTCTCTACCAATTGAGCTGCATCCCCAGCCCTCAGGTTGAAATCTTTGATACAGGAAATAGAACTTGAACACCTGATTTATCAGCTCAGCTTCATCACTTATTAACCCTTGGGCCAGTATTTAAATCACCCTGATTCTGTTTCTGCTTTTTTTTTTCTTTGTAAATTGAGGTTAATATTTCCCATCTTGCAAGATTGCCATGAAAATCAGGGCTGTTTTGTGCAAAATGCCTGGTACCCAGCAGGTACTCAATTATACAGGTAATAATCACAAATTAATCAACTCGGACGAAGCACTTACAAGTCATTTAGAGAGTGTTATTGGTGTGATTGGATGGAGCGTAGGAGAAGGAAGGAGTCACACAGGGGCAGAGTGTGCTCGGTGTCCTGACAATTAGGACAGAGTTCAATTTTACCCCTAAACCCCAGGGAGCTTTTCTGTGTGACTGAACACCACCACTAGCCCCTCTCCCCAGCTTTTGATGAAGGACTTAACAATCACCTAGTAGCATTCTGAATATAAAATAATGAATACAGGATGTGATCTTGGCTAATTACTGCCTACTGGCGAATGTCATACAACTGGCTTCATGAGGGGGTGGGTGTGTTATGTTCTTTTGGGGCGAACGTGTGTGCAAACCTACACCATAGGAACGGTGCCACTGCTCAAGAAGCCTGGCTTCTGTGTGGTTGCCTTCAGGTCTCGTGGAGTCTTAGTTACAGCATCCCTCTTTCTCTCTCTCCAAACTACAAGCTGGCACTGGGTTGCACACATCTTTTTTTTTTTTTTGGCTGCATACTATATGATATTGAACATACAGCAAATGTCCAATAAATACTTGTGTAACTATTTTTTTCAAACGCCTATTTTTAATGATTTTTTTTTTTAATGCTTTAACCTCCCTTGTAGTCCACCACCCACCAGAGGATGGAAAGGAAAGGATATAGGGAAATGGACCTATTTAGAAATGGTTCTTTGGAGCAACTCCCATCTGTGTTGTCTGGAAATTGGCAGTTCAGTTCACAGGTTAGCAGCGGCAGCTTGATCCACTCGCAAACACTTCACAGATAGACATTCCAACAGTCCAGTTCAGTAGAGTCAGGATAGCAAACATGAATCAGCCATGACATGGCACTACCTAGCAGAGACAGCCAGGCCTCAGTTCGAATCAGCAGGAGGGACCAGGGCCAACAGGAACACTGGGAGAAGTTTTCAGCTGTGCCTCTCTCAGGATAGCGAAGATCAGAGAAGACTCAACACCCCCCACAAGTGTTGCACAGCTAGCTCTATCAGCAAGCCAAGCTCAGCCTTTGCCAATGTCTGTCAGTTCTATTTACTCCCTCCAAGCATCAGGAGTCTTCCTCGGGTCTTGCCTCAGCACGTGCGCCTGTCTCAGCTGACATCACTCTGCCAATCAGCCAGAGTCCGAGGAAAGAGGCAAGAAACTGCGGCACACCACCAGAAGATTTTTGATGCATTTTCTCTCTGTGGAGTTCCAACAAATGCAGCTCAACTACACTCCGTAAGGTGGACCAATACATGCGTGTCATCAGCAAAGGAGTCCTTCATTGTGTGTCCTTTCACGTGCTTGCTTTAGCAGAGCATCCTTTCACCTGTGTCCTGCTTCAGCGACACGTTCCTTCGAACGTGTTCCTTTGCTTTAGCCTTTCACGCCTGTGTCCACTTTAACGAAACTTCCCTTGGAGTGTTTGCCCCAGCAAAAACACCATCCAACCCGACATTTCAAAGAACCCTTAAGTTTCCTCTTCATACTTGTTACACAGATTGGAAATTGCAGATACATATACGTATTTGTCTATCTATGGATCTGACACAATTTTATCCCCATTCCTGGAGCCAGTTTTCCATGTAGCCTGTCAATTGAGTCATATCTAATTGCTGCTTGGCCTTTTGGCTAAAATCAAGTGTTGAGTCACAGCTAGAGTATATATATCGCTGGATCCTTGGTCTAACTGTTGCCCTAAGGCAGTCTGTGAAGGAAATATCCTATTCTACATTACACAGGTGACTGGCTATGAAGGATATTGAAAAGTGTTTAGTGTGACTGAAGAATGAATTTTCACTTTGTTTTCATTAAGCTTGATTTAGATAACTGTATGTGTCTAATGGCTATTGCTTTGGCCAACTCTAGTCTACAGTCTCTCTTTGAGAAGTGGTGGCGTGGGACCTCTCGTAGCCCAGACTAGCCTTAAACTCATTATGTATCTGAGAGTGCCTTCAACTTTTGACCCACCTCTCAAGGTCTGGAGTTCTACATGTGTGGTGTCCTCCCTGGTGTCTCTTATGCTTTTCAACACCATAATCGCCTGGTAGATGACAACTTCTTGATAGTGTTTATAGTTGGAAGATTCTCTAGTGGTCTTCTATCACTGTGTAAGAGAATATTCCTTTTCAAAGATTTATTTTTATTTATGTGCATGTGTGTGCACGTATGCCATGTGTGTGAATGTCTGTAGAGGCCAGGAGAGGATTTCAGATCCTCTAGAGCTGGAGTTACAAGCAGCTGTGAGATGTCCAATGTGGGTGCTGGGAATCGAACCTGGGTCTTCTGGAAGCGTAGCAATTGCTCTTCACTGCTGAGCTATCTCTGCCAAGCTGTCTTTCCTGCACTCACCTTCTCCTTTCTTTACTGAGCACTTGAGAGCCAGAGGCAGGTGAATTGTGTTTGAGGCCAACCTGGGCTACAGAGCTAGTTCCTGACCAACCACAATTATACAGTAAGATCCTGTCTGAAAAGCAAGCAAAAAAGAAATTATATATAGCCAGGCAGTGTTTGTGCACGCCTTTAATGCCAGCACTTGGGTGGCAGAGACAGGCAGATTTCTGAGTTCGAGGCCAGCCTGGTCTACAGAGTGAGTT
>NW_022196891.1:75167431-75167747 GCF_008632895.1 Mastomys coucha | reverse complement strand
AAAAAAAAAAAAAAAAAAAAAAAAAAAAAAAAAAAAAAAAGGTTTATAAAGGTTTATAAATAAGTCTAGTATTATTAACTATATAAACTTTCTCGGTTCCGTGGGGTTTTGTAGCTATTTATCCCTGAATGGCTTCAAACTCACTGAGGTCTGGGCTCTGTCTCCTGAGTACCAGGATTAAATGTGTGCACCACTACATTCAGCTATAGTTTAATTTTTACAGAGTTAGAGCTTGTTAACATGTCACCGATATTTAAAAATGTAACTATCAGCCGGGCAGTGGTGGCACACGCCTTTAATCCCAGCACTTGGGAGG
>NW_022196891.1:75142916-75167421 GCF_008632895.1 Mastomys coucha | reverse complement strand
AAAAGTAACTATCTGAGAGCATACAAAATTATAATAATAAAATTAGATGTGGCCTGATTAAGATGGCTCAATGGTTAAAAGCACTGGCTGCTTCCTCTTCCAGAGGTCCTGAATTCAATTCCCAGCAACCACATGGTGGCTCACAACCATCTGTAATGAGATCTGATGCTCTCTTCTGGTGTGTCTAAGGGGAGTGACAGTGTGCTCACATAAAATAAATCTTTGAAGGGAAAAAAAAAAAGAAGAAACTAATAATCCAGTTTATGAACTTGTAAGCCCCATATAGTTATCTTCCATTTTTGAACAAGAGTTTAAAGTCTAGTTTGTGGTTTATCTATAAGCTTCAGAGACATTATATCCTAAGGAAAAAGTGAGGTTTGGAGCCATTTTGGTCCCCCCCCCCCAAAAAAGGATGGTTTATAAATAAATCTAGTATTATTAACTATATAAACCTTCTCAGTTCCATGGGGTTTTGTAGCTATTTATTCCCTGAATGGCTTCAAACTCACTGAGGTCTGGGCTCTGTCTCCTGAGTACTGGTGCCACCACCACCTCTATTAACTGGAGAATTACCAAACACTACAATTTCATTGATTCCAACTCATTTCATAGATATTAATATTTCATGTTTACTCACGACTCTATAGAGATAAAATGCTTTTGCTGGGGAGTGCCAACACATGCTTTTAATCCCAGCACTTGGGAGGCAGAGGCAGGCAGATTTCTGAGTTCGAGGCCAGCCTGGTCTACAGAGTGAGTTCCAGGACAGCCAGGCTATACAGAGAAACCCTGTCTTGAAAAACCAAAGGAAAAAAAAAGATAAAATGCTTTAAAAACTTTTTTAAATTTTATTTTATTTTTTGGTTTTTTGAGGCAGGGTTTCTCTGTATAGCCCTGGTTGTCCTGGAACTCATTCTGTAACCAGGTTGACCTCGAACTCAGAAATCTACCTGCCTCTGCCTCCCAAGTTCTGGCATTAAAGGCATGTGCCCACCACTGCCTGGTAATTTTTTTTTTTTTTTTTAATGTATGAGTGCTCTGTCTATCTGTACACCTGAATGGCAGAAGAGTGTCAGATCCCTTTATAGATGGTTGTGAGCCACCATGTGGTTGCTGAGAATTGAACTCAGGACCTTTGGAAGAACAGCTAGTGCTCTTAACTGCTGAGCCATCTCTCCAGCCCCCAGATAAAATGCTTTTTTAAAAATGGTTGCTGCAGGGAGCAGTGGTGCATGCTTTTAATTCCAGTACATAGGAGGCATAGACAGGAGGATCTCAGCCAGCCTTGGCTATAGAGATCCTTTAAAAAAAAAATCATTTTATTAACTGGTTAAATTATATTGGACAATTAGGTTTCATTTCTGTACCTCTAAGTTCCAGATGAACAGGAGGAATGCTGGCAGAGCAACAGTAGGTGTAGCTTAACATTCTGGTTTTTGTAGAGACAGGGTCTCAGGTATCTCACATTGGCTCTGAACTCCTTAGGTAAGTAGCCAAGGATGACACTTGAATTTATTTACTAATTTACTTAGCTTTTGTTTTCCCTAGAGAGGGTTTCTTTGTGTAGTCCTGGCTGTGCTGGAACTAGCTCTGTATACCAGGTTGGCCTTGGACTCAGAGGCCTGCCTCTGCCTCCTATTGAAATTATTCACATATACCACCAAGCTTAGCTTGGGTGCAATCTACACAGGAAGGCCCTAGTGTAGAAATTAAATTCTATATAAAAGTTTCAAGAACCCAACATACTTAATACCAGAAAAACAAATCCTAATTTTTTTTTCTTTTTTGAGATAGGATCTGGTATGTAACCCAAAGTAAAGTAGCCTGGAATTTACTAAGTAGCTCTGGCTAGCGTTTAACTTTTGATACTTCTGCCTCATCCTGCAAGGAATAGGACTACAGGTAAGAAAGTGTTTCCTTTTAACTAAATCCCAGCCTTTTGTTATTACCAGTTTGTAGACAAGTCAGTATGTATACAAACATGTTTAGAGTGTCAGAAAAAAACAGGGGGAGGATCGAAGTGAATAATCTAGTTGGGTGTTGTCCTTCTCATCAGTAATTAAAGGGTCTCCAAACTGGTGGATCAGTTCTGCAGGGGACAGACTAAGTCCGTCAAGAGGCCCGTCTTTACAGGACATGGAGGGGAAACTTCCAGGCAAATCTAAAGGCTTACTCAAGGGTCAGAAAATACGGTGAATAAGGCACAAGGCCCGCTCTCTGTGCTGTGCCGCAAGGAGCTGTACAGCCAGCCTCTTTTCCCAGACCTTGCACCACTGGCTGGGGAAATAGACAAAAGAAAGGCTCTGGCCTCACCCTTGCGGAACTTAAAATAAGTCCGACTGGCAAGACAAGACTTGTAAAATTTAAAACCGCAGTTAAAGGGAGAAAAAACAAAATAAAACAAAAAAGCCACCTCTGCTTAACAATCGCCTATGTGTGTGCTGCAGAGCAGCGGTGCAAACTTGAAGAGAGTTTTAAACCGGAGGGACAAAAAAAAAAAAAAAAAAAAAAAAAACCAAACCCCAAAAAACTAAACTAAGATGGAAGAAAGGAGGCTGTGTTCGAGTGGGAAATGCCAGGTGAGGACTGAACGTGGGGTGGAGGAGAGTCTCCTCCAGAATACAGACGGCGGAGCGCCGGGTGGAGTGCGGCGACCCCAGAGCCGGAAAGGCCGGCGGCAGCCGTCGCGGCGGGTCCGTTAAACCGAAAGGCGGCTTGCCGAGCCTCCATTTGCGCGGCGGGGCCCGGCGCGGAGGTCGCAACGTGGGGGCGGGGCGGGGCGGGTCCTGCGCGCGCAGGCGCCCTAGCGGGCCTCGCCCGGGCAGGGGGCGGGGCGCCTATATTACGTGCGCGGCGCCGCCCCATGCGAGAGGACGTTGCGTGCTCGCTCGCGCCAGGCGAGTCTCCGCGTCTTGCCTCGCGAACTCGGTGAAAGGAATTGGCGCCGTTCGACACCAGGCGGGTCCGTTCTGCAGCAGCCCTCCGCTCTCTCCAGCCGCCGCATCAGCCGCAGCCGCCGCCCGGACCGACCAGCCGCCGCCACAGGCCGAGGGAGGGAGCCAGCAGTCCGCGGTGAACCGGGGCCCTCACCATGAGTTCTTCGCCTGTTAATGTCAAGAAGCTGAAGGTGTCGGAGCTGAAGGAGGAGCTCAAGAAGCGGCGCCTCTCCGACAAGGGCCTCAAGGCCGATCTCATGGATCGACTCCAGGCCGCGCTGGACAACGAGGCGGGCGGCCGCCCAGCCATGGAGCCCGGGAACGGCAGCCTCGACCTGGGTGGCGATGCGGCCGGGCGCTCGGGAGCGGGCCTAGAGCAGGAGGCCGCGGCCGGCGCCGAGGACGACGAGGAGGAGGAAGGCATCGCCGCCCTGGACGGCGACCAGATGGAGCTGGGCGAGGAGAACGGGGCGGCGGGGGCGGCCGACGCGGGCGCGATGGAGGAGGAGGAGGCGGCGTCGGAGGACGAGAACGGCGACGACCAGGGCTTCCAGGAGGGGGAGGACGAGCTCGGCGACGAGGAGGAGGGCGCGGGCGACGAGAACGGTCACGGGGAGCAGCAGTCCCAACCGCCCGCGGCGGCCGCGGCGGCGCAACAGCAGCCTTCCCAGCAGCGCGGAGCTGCCAAGGAGGCCGCGGGGAAGAGCGGCGGCCCCACCTCGCTCTTCGCGGTGACGGTGGCGCCGCCGGGGGCGAGGCAGGGCCAACAACAGGCGGGAGGTAAGCAGGCGGAAGGTGGTGGGTGCGCGCGGCCGTGGGGACCGTGCCCCAGGCCTGCCTGGGCCCCCTAGGGGCGAGCGCCGCGGGAGGTGGGGGCGGGGTGGGGGGAGAGCCCGGGGCCGCGGAGGGGCGCCGCTCGCCGTGCCGCCGGCGCCTCCATTATGTATGTCGGGCGCCCGGGGGGAGCTGCAGCTGCCGCTGGCGCGGTGGGGGGAGGAGGAGCCCAGGCGGGCGGGCGGGAGCGCCGGCCGCTGGGGCGCTGCGTGCGCGCGGTCCGGGCACATGTCGGCGGTGGGGGGAGGGGAGGAGCCCGAAGGTCCCGGGGCGGGCGGGCGGGCTTTGGCGGCTCGGCGCCGCGGTATTGTGCAAGGAGCGCAGGGGCTCGGTGTGACGTCACTTCCGGCGGGCGGCGCGGGGAGCGGGGCGGAAGCTTAGTACAATGCGGCGGCGGGGCACGCGGGCTCGGGTGGGGGAGGGGAGCTGGGCCCAGGCTCCCCCCCTCCCTCCCCCGCCCCTCCGCGTTGGAGCGCGCGGCGCGGCGCACGTGGGCCCGGGCGGTGTCGCGCTTTTTCCTTTTTTAAAAACGCTGTCTGGAAGGTTGCGCTAGGGTGGCCGACTCAGAAACGGCTATAGACTGCGTCACTTGTCTCTAGTCTGATTCCAGGTTATTTTATTTTATTTTTTTTATTTTTTTAATTCTTGTTTATGGATTTGAAAAGTCACTGAACCAGCCTGGGAAGAAAAAAAAATCAGTAACAGCCCTTGAGGCTCGAAAGATGAAAAGGTGCTTTCCTCCATTATTTAGTGTCCGGCCTGGTGCTTTAAGGCGGTGTTCTGTGTCGTTATAGGAGATGGCAAAACAGAACAGAAAGGCGGAGATAAAAAGAGAGGCGTTAAAAGACCGCGAGAAGATCATGGCCGAGGATATTTTGAGTACATTGAAGAAAACAAGTACAGCAGGTAGAGGAGCCTACCCCAGTTCTAACTTGTCACCCACTCTTTATATTTATACATGGTGGGAAAAGCTTAATCAGGAGACGATTCTGTCTTTCAGAGCCAAGTCTCCTCAGCCACCTGTTGAAGAAGAAGACGAACACTTCGATGACACAGTGGTTTGTCTTGATACTTGTAAGTGAGGCTAACTTTCCCGCTCTTAACTCGTTTGCAAGTGCAGTGTTAATTTGGTTTAAGTGCTAGGAAAATGTGTAATGATCTTAAAGTGGAGAAAACCAGTTAGGAAGCTTGTTTTAAAGCAGGAAGGTAGTAGCTTCTGCTCAGGCTACAGTAGTTTAATATTAATGTAACTTCAGTTGTGTTGATTTAAAAAGCTCTAGTGATTGGTGATATTTTTATGAGTTCAAACTTCTCAGTACTTAGGGATGTAAAACTAAATAACTTTGTTCAGCTACCAGGAACTTTTTCTTTTTTAAACCTGCCTGTAACTTATCCTTAGATTATGTGATTTAGTTTTTCGTGGAACTATATTAAGTGAGCTATTTGGGCTAGTTGAGTACTTCCTAATGACTTTCCCATTAGCACACAAGTGTATTCCCTATTCTAAGGATTGTAATATTACCTTTCAATAACTGCTCTTTTGTTCTCAATTCCAGTTCAGTAGCTGCTGCTTTAACATAAGTTGATTTCTTCCAAAGACCTGGGGCAGCAGCAGTGGGCTATCTGAGCCACTAGCTTTCTTCAGCAGCGAATGGTATCAATGGCAGCGCTGTAAATATGCTACTTAACCTAGTTGGGTTGCAATTGAATATGAGGAAGTATTGCAAACCATGAAATGGGCTTTAGCTTTCAGATTTGTATCTTTATCCTTCAAAGAAGTCAGGTAGTTTAGCAATTATTAAGAACATATCTTTTGGTGTGAGCAGAACAAAAATATTCAAATAAGTCCTTAGCTACAGGATTTCATGTGGTAGAAGGGGTTAAAAGTTTGACTTCTCATGCTTCCCTATACAAGTTGTGTTCAGAGCCCTGAGAGTTAATTAAATGTAAGACGTGGCTGGTTTCTAACTACGTACCTTTCACAGTCAGTTACGACTTGAACGAAAGGAAGAAGAAAACAAACTGATTTGGAAGTTTTGTTCTTTACCAAGTGTAAAATAGTAGAACATTTCGAAATTCATAAGGTAGTTATAGGAATGATTCAAGAGAAGAGTTAACATTGCTACTTAAAGGAATTTTTAATCCAGTCAGCTAATATTTGTAATAGACACATTTTAATTCTGTCAGCAGTCAGGAATTTTATGAACAAAGCTTAAGGAGAATATCAAACTGCAGATGAGTTCAATAAAAATCAACCACTTTCTAATTTAACGTTAGTTGCCAGTGAGAATCCTGAGAAGCTGCCAGTTAATGAGCTCTAGTCACCCAAAGATAGCAAGGTTAAAGACTGGATTTGTATAATCCAGGCAGTAGTTAATTCCTAGTTGTGACACTTTTTCAGACTGGGTAAAAGAACCTTAAAAGGTTAACATTTAGGCTCCCAGGTTTATGGGTTCAAGCTGTCTTAGTGACCTCAGAATTAACGTTCTGGAGCCCTGATGTTAGTTTACAAAGCACAGAATCAGCAGCTCTCTTAAATATTTGGTGGCTTCCCTTCAGTTTTTAATTGTCACTGGTAATTCTACCTGGTTCTGGCATGCTTCACTTTGATTTCCTGCTGTCCTCTACTGCTTGCCTCTAAAACAAGGTAAAGAGCAGAGCAGGTATGTATTAATGTTGCGTTGTCTAAATCATTTAACATACTTAAAAAGCACTGCAAGTTTTGGCTTTAATTGGCAGTTGACTTTTTAGTATATGGTCAATGAAGGCTGCCTTGGTGGGAGTGGGGCTAAAAAAAATGAGAATAGGAAGGAAGGAAAGCATGGTATTAAATTCTGCAGTAGTAAATTAGGTGTTAGGTGGGAAAAAGGCTAAATTATGTCTTTGGAGCTGAAATAGTTTGGATATCAAAAGGATAATGTGATGTAATTTCAGATAATTGTGATCTGCATTTTAAAATATCAAGAGACCGTCTCAGTGCTTCTTCTCTGACTATGGAGAGCTTTGCTTTTCTTTGGGCTGGAGGAAGAGCTTCTTACGGTGTGTCAAAAGGCAAAGTCTGTTTTGAGATGAAGGTAAATGAGTTTTGTGACTTTGGGAACCTAATTGTATTTATTGGTTGTGTAGGTCAAAAGGGATTTTTTTTTTTTTTTTTTTTTATAGAATAGAATTTATTTAGGGCATGGGGAGGGGAGTTAAGAATAGTAGAGGCAGAGAGAGAGAAGAGAAGTAGGGGCTGGTCATGACCACGTGGAGGGGGGGGCAAGAGGCAATGTGGAGGAGCAGGAGTAAGAGCAGGATTCTTTTTCTGTGAAATAAAAGGGGGTTTGCCACAGACTGTTTTTGTTAAATTTTTGATAATAATATACAGAGCTAGACTACTTAACTATAGCCCAAATGAAACAAGCTAGAGTTCAAGGGGATTGTGTTGTTTTATAGATAAATCAAGGGTGGTCATTTGGTTTTTAGGTAACGGAGAAGATTCCGGTACGACATTTATATACAAAAGATATTGATATACATGAAGTTCGGATTGGCTGGTCACTAACCACAAGTGGAATGTTGCTTGGTAAAGTTTACATTTGAGTATAACATTCATTCAGGATCTGGTTACAGTATTACATGAGACCTAGAGTGTGGTGTAAGCGTTGACCTGGTTTTGTGCATTCCTTATTGCTATTTTAAAGCTATCATGTACAGGCAAGGATAGGGCTCTGTTTTTGTTTTTTCCTTTTGTACGTTTATAGACAGTTGAAATAGACTGCTTTTGACATGTCGGTTGTCAGTTTAATGTATGTATCCTACCTGAACTTTTGTCACTCAGATATTTGTTAGAGGCATGCTAGATTGTGGGCTGTGTGTATGCTTGCGCACTAGTAATTCGTAGCATAGATTTTAAGTGGAGCTTAGGTGGGTCTTTGGATTGCTTAGATACCAATTTCACTTTTTCTTTTTTTTTCTTTTTTTTTTTTTTAAGGTGAAGAAGAGTTTTCTTACGGGTATTCTCTGAAAGGGATAAAAACATGCAACTGCGAGACAGAAGATTATGGAGAGAAGTTTGATGAAAATGATGTGATTACATGCTTTGCTGTAAGTTACCTGTACATGTCATTAGCTATTTGTAGTATAAGAGACTGATCAGTGTGGTTAAATCTGTGTAACTGGTTTTCAGTTAAGAGGCTTGGGAAAGGCTCAGTGGTTGGATTTGTGGTGTGTAAGTGAGGACCTGAGTTTGGATACCTTTCACTAATGGAAAGTCTTGAGATTCATTTGGGAGGGAAGCAGCAGCAGCCAGTCTAGCTTAAAGGCTCATGCTCCAGCTTTAGTGACAGGAAATTGCCTGACATAGAACCTTGGCCACACACAAAAGCAGTTGAAACTGGGAAAATAAAACACTATTGTTTGAAGGATTACTGACATTTTGAAAGAAAAAAGATTGGCCTGAAAAATGCGTATCTAAGGCCTGATTCTTGGGCTTTGTTTATAACCATTAGTTCTTAGCAATTACCTAAACATGTTAAGGAGTGTGTCTGATGAATTGAGGAGACCTTATAGGTAGTTTTTTTTTTTAGGACTGAAAAGATGGGTCAGCATCCAAAGGTCCTGAGTTCAAATCCCAGCAACTACGTGATGCCTTACAACTGTCCTCTGTTGTCCTCTGATCTTTTAAAAAACTGATTTTTTTAAAATTTTATTCAACAGAACTTTGAAACTGATGAAGTTGAACTCTCTTATGCAAAGAATGGACAAGATCTTGGTGTTGCCTTTAAGATCAGTAAGGAAGTTCTTGCTGACCGGCCACTGTTCCCACATGTTCTCTGCCATAACTGTGCAGTTGAGTTTAATTTCGGGCAAAAGGAAAAGCCATACTTTCCAATACCTGAAGACTGTACTTTTATCCAGAATGTCCCCTTAGAGGACCGAGTCAGAGGACCAAAAGGGCCTGAAGAGAAGAAGGATTGTGAAGTAAGTTTATGTGTGGTGCAGATTGGGTTACAGATGACATTGAGGAAGGGTGAAGGATGAATAATAGATTATAGATTGTTAATACTGTTACGAGGTAAAGTGAGCTTTTTTTTTTTCTCACTGTAGGTTGTAATGATGATTGGCTTGCCAGGAGCTGGAAAAACTACCTGGGTTACTAAACATGCAGCTGAAAACCCTGGGAAATACAACATTCTTGGAACAAATACTATTATGGACAAAATGATGGTAATAACTTTTGAGAAAGTGTCCAGAAAAGGGGTTGGGGTAGAGCAAAGGGAGGACGCTTGCCTAGCACAGCACTATACCCTGGACTTAATCTTCAGCACTATGATAAATAAATGGGGTCAGAAATTATCCTGGGTTAATGTTGACTTGTGCTTTCATTTATTAATATCTTAGAGGAAATGATATGGGATAAAACAAAACAGGAGTACTTAAGTTTTTATGTCTATAGTGACTACTTTTTCATAAGTCATTAACAGCAGTATCATAAAAACTACGTTTTTTTAACTATTGAAAGGATGCAATTGAATATTTATAAAATGAGGCCTGGTTCCTGTAGTTCTAAGCTTTTTACAATATTTTGCTAGGTGGCAGGTTTCAAGAAGCAAATGGCAGATACTGGAAAACTGAACACACTGTTGCAGAGAGCCCCACAGTGTCTTGGCAAGTTTATTGAGATTGCTGCCCGCAAGAAGCGAAATTTTATTCTAGATCAGGTAAGCAGTAGCTTTGAAGTTAAATAGAAATTAACTGATAATTGGTAAGATATGAGATTAATGTCTTTAATGTTTTTCCACAAGACAAATGTGTCTGCTGCTGCCCAGAGGAGGAAAATGTGCCTGTTTGCAGGCTTCCAGCGGAAAGCTGTTGTAGTGTGTCCAAAGGATGAAGACTATAAGCAGAGGACACAGAAGAAGGCAGAAGTAGAGGGAAAAGACCTACCAGAACATGCTGTCCTCAAGATGAAAGGTATGAAATTCATCTTATTGTTACTGTCTTAAGTCTGGTTTGGTAATTTATACCTAGAAAATATCCTCAAACTTTTAGGGATTATGCTAATCTGGTAAATAGAAATTTGTATGGTTACTATACAAAGAATGGGATGAAGCCATGATCAGATACTGAGGTGGTTGAAAGAGTTATGTATTCAGAGATAATTAGTTTGTAGAATTTACATTTTTATAATTATAAGTTTGATTTTATTTCCTGTAGGAAACTTCACCCTTCCAGAGGTTGCAGAATGCTTTGATGAAATAACCTATGTTGAACTTCAGAAGGAGGAAGCCCAAAAGCTTTTGGAGCAATATAAAGAAGAAAGCAAAAAGGCATTGCCACCAGAAAAGAAGCAAAACACTGGCTCAAAGAAAAGCAATAAAAATAAGAGTGGCAAGAACCAGTTCAACAGAGGTGGTGGCCATAGAGGACGTGGAGGATTCAATATGCGTGGTGGCAATTTCAGAGGAGGAGGCAAGTTAATTTTGCCTGTTATTGTTACTTGAAATTTGAAAATGAGCTGAGTTTATTGGTTTCTTAGATGATTTTCTGCCTAGTTTAGTACACAATGAGGAGTATATTATTAGGTATGCTTAAAACTGGGCATTGCTTACTTTTCATTAACAAAGATGACTGACTTTATGAACTCTTCCATAGTCTATGACAGGACTAAACTAAACCCTCCTTGCATTTATTTATTTAGCTCCTGGGAATCGTGGTGGATATAATAGGAGAGGCAACATGCCACAGAGAGGTGGTGGTGGCGGAAGTGGTGGAATTGGCTATCCATACCCACGTGGCCCTGTTTTTCCTGGCCGAGGTGGTTACTCAAACAGAGGAAATTACAACAGAGGTGGAATGCCCAACAGAGGGAACTATAACCAGGTATTGATTTGCCCTGAAATGTTGTAGATGAGTGGATGTTGGGAGTCTTAACTGGAAGTGTTGACATGGTTGTGAAACAATTTAGTTTACTGGACTTTGCTTTTCAGGTCACTAATAAGAACAGTGAGCTTGGGGTGTAAGGGTTTCTGCTTGCTCCTTCCTAAGAAACAGCTGGCCATTGCTTCAGAGTCTTTACTTACAGATTTTATTTTTTAAACTTTCATAGAACTTCAGAGGACGAGGAAATAATCGTGGCTACAAAAATCAATCTCAGGGCTACAACCAGTGGCAGCAGGGTGTAAGTAGTTCCTTAAATGATTATATACATTATAGTATTTTTATGTTTACAACATTGAGATGGAAGCTCTTACCTAGGAATTGAAGAAGAGTTTTATACATTAATAGGGCAAGGTGTCTATAAATTAACTGTGTTATTGTTATTGTAACCATGGATAGGCTGGATTTTAACAGTTTTTAGATAAAGTAATATTTAATACATAAGGTTGTTTTACTACATGGTCATTTTTAGTACTTTAATTACATAAACTAACCCTAAGTCTTGTGTTTCTTTTGGTAATGTGTATTGGTAAATAATATGGGTAATTGGTAAATTAAAATTAAGTCTCTGATCTGATATAGAAATTAAGTGTGATAAATTTGTTTCCAGCAGTTACTCTGAATTAGATCATTGTCATTTCCTAAAAACAATTTGAGTGGCTTATTGATGTTTTTTTCTTTAAAAACAAAATTTTCTCTTACAGCAATTCTGGGGTCAGAAGCCATGGAGTCAGCATTATCACCAAGGATATTATTGAATACCCAAATAAAACGAACTGATACATATTTCTCCAAAACCTTCACAAGAAGTCGACTGTTTTCTTTAGTAGGCTAACTTTTTAAACATTCCACAAGAGGAAGTGCCTGCGGGTTCCTTTTTTAGAAGCTTTGTGGGTTGATTTTTTTTTCTTTTCTTTTTTGTACATTTTTAATTGCAGTTTTAAAGTGAATCGTAAAGAGAACCTCAGCATTGTGCACGATAAGAGAATGTGTCAGTATTTCAGGGTTCTACATTTTATCTGTAAAATGTGACTTTTTTTTTATCACAACAAAAGTAAAATGTTGCTTTGTACCTGGTGTCTTTTATTAAGCATTTACTCCCCAATTTCTCACAGAGAATAACAGTCGGGAGTCATTGTCACAATAAAATAGCAATGTTAGCAACCAGATTCATGGAAGGACGGACTAAGGGGTCCTCATGAATTGCACTAAGATTCTGTACTGCTCATAATACACTCCATCCTCTCTAGACTGCCGGGTGATAGTGGAGGGATAATCGCTGACAAAATGGGAAGGCTATTTTTTTTTTCTGTTTAACAATGGAATTGGCGTAATTGGGAATAAAGATAAAATTTGGAACCAAGATTGAGAAGATGGAGTGTATGTAGAAGGGCTGTTTAAAAATGTAAACTTGGTTGCATTATATGTGGAGGCTCAAACTTGTGAAGGTTAAATACCACAAATTTTTCCATTTGTTCTGCATTTTGATTCTGAAAAGAAAGCTGGCTTTGCCCATTTCTTATTAAAAAACTTGTTGTAAATCCAGTTGTCTAATGGGATCTATATGAAGTTAGCTATGTCTGTATGCCCTTCTCCCACAAATACTGTATTACTAGTGTGCTTGTAGTAGTTAACTCCACCATCTTTGTAAGCTAATGAAATTGTGAGTCACCCATTTATATCTTAATTTTTAATCATGTCAGTTCTTGAATGGGTATCTCCTTAGCCTGCTGATTTCTTTTTCTTTCTAAAGAAAGTGGGTGGAGAAATTAATTTAGACGTTTGTTTGCAATAAAAAGAATTCATTTTACTCTTGTTTGGGATTCTCGCCATCAAGGTCTAAATCCCTTTATACTACGACTCCCAAGAGGAGACATTTTAAGTGTGTGCTTTCTGGACAGCTTATTCTTTACTCTGTACTTTGGAACATTTAGGTTTTAAAAACTTAAATGTATACTGATGACTGATTTTATAATATAAAGTTGAATTCTTCCCTTCCCCTCCCCCCAAGACTGCTTTTAACATTTATGAGGGGCAAAGGTACTGGCTGGGAGAAGTTAATGCTCAGTTGATGTTTATGAAATGTGAATGGCTGTCCTCACCTGATACTATACGTATATGATACATGAAACTTGTGGGAACAGATGCTTTTAGAAGCCATCATGCAAGCCAGTCATTTATTTCACTACTACACAATGCTGCTAACTTAACTAGCTATGTGATAAAATTAGATCCCCTAATTGTAATTTTATTGGGTTTGCACAGAACACTTAAGCCTTCTAAAGGAGCCTCACTTTGTGAAGTGAGGAATCAGGAGTCAAACTGTAGAACTAAAATTACAATTTAGCCTAGTGCGTTAGTGTTTTAAGCCTGCTTCTGGTAAGTTCAGATTTTCCTGTATTATTGATTGCTGTAGTACTTGGTTTTAAATCGAATTTTAAAAAAATATTATATTATCCTCTAGGATTTACTACAGTCTAGTTTCTGCAGACAGATTACCTCAGATGACACTACAAAGTAGTACCTTAGTTAACTGCTATAAACCATTGGTATGAGTATCTGCCATATGCACATTGTTAGGATTATATCGTCCTAGCTTAGGGAGCAACTCAAACTTAATTCTGATCATTGTTTGCCCTACTATTTTAATCTGTGCCTTTCAAAAATCTTGTATAGACCTAGTATTAGAGACTCACGGCTGCAAAAAAAGGGTCAAATAACAAAGTAGAACATGATACATGCATTGCCCAAAAAATTGGAGGGGAGGGAAAGATTGCTATCTGAAGTGATCTCACTAGTTACATCTGTGCATGTAAGTCTTTAATAAATCAGTAAGAGGGAATCCATACAGAAGGGGGAAATGATTTATTAAAAAATCCCAACTATTGATAGGATGAGACCCAAAGGAAAGAATTGATGTAATTATGCCCAGTGGTAAGCAAACTAAACAAACACGGCATTGGTTTGAAACCTGTTGGCTAGAGAAAACTTAGTGGAGATTTTTTTTTTTGCTTCAAGACGTAATTTCAATCAAGCTGGGCATGACAGCACAAGCCTGTTGTCAGTCTACACGGGGGAAAAATGATTCAAGCTGGAGGGTAGCCTGGGCTACATACTATATTGTGAGGTTCAAATTCAGAACCAGCAGAGCCAAAAGCTGGGGAAGGTGGCTGCCATTGTAGATCAGTGGTAGAGCACTTGCTTAGTATCAGTACCTAAGAGGTAATGGAGTTGGCTAACATTGTTACTGGGAAAATGGTGTAGATAAGCTTTCTCACTAATGTAACTACAAGTCTATAGACTACACTGCACAAACACTTTAATGGAGTTTTAGGTAGCATGCACTTAGGTGTGAAAGCTTAGCTCTCAAATGTAGAATAAGCTTAAAACTAATTTCCTTTTTACATACGTGTAATATTTTTTATTAAAATGAACAAAATTTGTAGCAGATAATTACACTCCAGCATTCTTTAGTTTTCCCTAGAAAGATGAGCAACAGTACTTAACCTAAAGCTATTTTGGGGTAAACTTCATAAGTTTTTTTCCCTTCTCTATATTAAATATTCTGGTGTCTGGGTCAATACTCAGCAAAAGCAATGTTTGGTAGCTGCCAAGTTGTAAGACTTTTTAGTAATATCTAATAAGCCAAGAGGTGTAGACCATGATGGGTGCATTGAGCTTGGCCAGGGTCACCTGATGGTAGAAAGCCCTAGGGAGTTTGAGTTAATAGTCTGTAGTGGTGTTTTTGTTTTTTGTTTTTTGTTTTTTTTGCTTACTATTAGTACTTGGTGTGGGTTCATGTTTCTAAGAGACAAGTATTCAAAGAATACTAGCTGACTGATGTTGGAGTGATCTTTGTTTCGTTAATCCTTGTCACTAACCTTTTTTTTCTGAAGCCCTTGGAAATTTGAAAATGAGCTTTGGTGCTTATTAAAAAGGATATGCAGCATTGGTATAGAATAGTGGGTCGTTGAGTATATGCTACTTAACGATTAGTATTAACATTAAGTATTTGCAAATTCATGGGTCTCAGGATGCCAAACAGCAGGTTGAAAGAAAGAAAATGCATTCATAAAATGTATAGGAATTGAATATTGAAATGCCCTAGAATTTCACTTAATTTGTATGGTGGAATTCAGAAGGTAAAATTATAATCATTTAGAATATGAAACATCTTACAAACCCAGTGCTGGTTGGCCAGTATATTGAGATAGGCCAGTAATCTGTTAACAGTTTGTAATCACCTTTCTGCCTAAATACAAGCTTGGGAAAAAGGTAGCTGTCTTTATGACAATTTAGTGTATGCCTGAACCAAGAGAAGTGAGTGAAAAGGTTTGGTTTGCTTTTTAAAATAGATGAACATGCATATAGGGAACTTACTGTGCTTAATGTCGCTAATAATAGTTTAGGGTACTGTATATTCTGTAAAAACCTCTAAGAGGTTCCAGGCATTTCTTGTGGCGATGGCATAATGCTGTGTCAACTAATGTATGAGATCTACTTGGGTCTGAGTTTGAACTAACAGCTGAACTGCTGTTGGGTTATTAGTTAACCTGTTTTCCTTTAGATTCTTTGAGTGAGACTATAGAAAATAGTTTATCCACTTAAAAAGTCCAACAAGTTAACAAGTATTTGAAGAAGTTGTGATACTGGCCAAAAAATTGAAGCCAAATCAAAATTTGATGGGCATTGAGGTTTTATAGGAATATCTAAATGCTTCTAGTTTGTCACCTAAGTACTTAGCTAATCGAGATGGGAGAATCAAGGACAAGTAGTCAGAATCGAGGGTTCCAGCATACTTCATTTTCTTGTTAGCTTAGAAATAAAAACAATGTGTTGATTTAAATTTCATCTCCTTTTTCTTAGTCTGTCCATGTGAATGTGCTGTGTGAAGAGTACAGGGGGCCCAACTAAATGTGTTCCAGTGATTCTAATAGGTATTCAAATTAATTGCTGCTTGTATGTTTATCAGTTATGCTAGCTTTCCAGGACTGCCTTACACAAAGCTATTGACAACTGAGTGGTCAGGAAAATCCTCTAAAGGATTTTCTAACTTTGTAAAGTGTAAAGACTATATAACCAAGTCTGTCTAAGCTTTAAAGACATTTACCCTCAGAGGCCTATTTATTGCAAAACAGTGACCTTTAGGGGACTTTTCTGCCCTTGGTGCTTACCAAGTTGTTTCCTATCTTGCCCAGGCTGTGTGGTAGTGAAATGAATACATTTTTAGAAGTCCAAAAATTAGATGAAGAAAGTCAGATGCTGAAGTTAATGGGAAACATGGTGTGAGCTTTGGTTATGCCACCCTCAGAGCATTTACTATTGTAAACATAACTAGATTAACATCTAAGTGAAGTCCACCAGAAGACTTTTCAGTCTTGATGGCGACAGTTTTGTGCAGTAAAAATAGGTGTACCCTTAAGGCAACCTAATGGCTTTCAATAAGTAGGTAGCCAAAGGTTCATAAGTCAAATGTTCATTGAGAAAAAAACAAAGTTGTAGAAAATCTACTACATATGCTTTAAGTTTCAGTGGCAAAGCATGTCTTGTCTCCGTGATACAGCAGCATTTGCTAGGGAACATCTTTATAGTACATGCAGTTTAGAGACAGTAAGCTTTGTTACATTTAGAGGTGTTTAACATCTAATTTTAGTCTATGTCTTTCTTCATTAGAAACTGGAAGGGTAGAGTAAATATAGTGTTAAAGCCTGGCCTAAGTGAAAATACAATTTTTACCTAGTAGTGCTTATTTATATAAACTGTATTACATTGGAAAATATCTTAATTTTTCCTTGCTGCAACAGCTTTGCTCTCAAATAGTTTAAAATACTAAATTTGAACTTAATATAACATGTATACAATACCAGTATTTGGGTGGTAGTAGTGGATTCTGGCTATTATATTGACCTTGATATAATTATTAGAACATTAACCTGCTTCAAAAGGACTGTTTACAAGTCAGAATTACAGAAATTGTTTAATTTTCCTATTTACTAAGGTCTGCGTACCCAAAGAATAGCATATATTTAACATGATTTCTAAAGGGGTGCGTTGACACCTGTCAGATTTTTATCTAGGAATAGAAGGATTCAAACCCTATTTGATCCTTAGCTCTTTGCCGAAAAGTGCATAAACAGGAATCCTGAATTTATTATGTAGATCTCCGCATTATATAATCGAAGCAAAGGGAAACCACCGATGGAGTTAGAGGTACGTAGACTATAAAAAGATGCTTGCAAATCAAATACTGGTTTTAGCATAGTTGCCAAACTCAGTCACAAGTCCAGAAACAAGCTGTTCCTTCTAAATCTCCCTGAGGTCCTTTTACTAAGATGGAGAAACAAGGAATCAATGAGGGAGGGGCTGAGGGAAAGGGGGGAAAGGAATTACAGCCTAGGAATGGTAGATAGCTACCCCAAACCTTCAGAGCCACTAACACTACGATTCTATTTTAATCAGCTTTTTGGCTGGTACCTACTGCTATGCCACCTAGTATGCCATTTCGGGACTATCGGGACAGTGAAGGAAGCGGTTGTGCATGGAGGGCATAGAAGGTAGGTTGAATTTAAAATTTTCAGTGTCAAAGTTTGGGTTGGGTGGGTGTATTATCTTGTCTTAGAATTTACCTAGTAGTATATTGCTATGGAACTCAATTGTACCTGACCTTTTGAGAAACAACAGGGTTTATGTGGTGCATAGGCTGTGACCAGTGTCACCTACAGAAGATACAACACCCAGAAGTTTCTAAGGAAAATGTAAAATTGGCAGAAAGATTTCTGGTGTGCAGGAGGCTCAGTTTAATTGTGTAGATGGGATGAAAGGTTGAATTAAGCTGGACATAGTAGTTCACATCTGTAATACCAACACTGGGATACTGAAGTAGGCTAGATTACAGTGAAATTGTCAAAGTACAATATTAAAGGGATCTGTGATCATGGAATTATACATATATAAACATATATGAAATGGAATGTTCCATGCAAGTGAAGAAGACTAAATGCTTTGTGACTCTTTTTATCCAGTTGTGCTGCTGTGAAAATGAAATTGTAAGTAGTGAAGATGCTACCAGCCAAGAGAGGTCTCTTTCATGGTAAGATAACTGCAACATGATAAAGGTGGAAGGAATTCAAATCTCTGGTTTTTCATATTGATATGGCTAGGAGCATAATATGTATACTGTCCACACAAACTCAACCCAGTGACTAGAATTGGGGCTGCTCCCAGATGAAGAACTTGTCAGTGTCCACCACTAACAGAAAAGTCTCTACACCCTGGCCTTCATGGTGGTCAAAAGGAAAGCAGCCTTTTCTGTTGAAGGATAGATAGGCGAGGAGCAAACTTGTCAAGGTTGGCGCACGTGACACAGTCCTGGGGCCAGTAATGGATACATATCCTTGTTCAGTTGTGATCTCTCCTCCAGCCTGATGGTGGTGATTTGTGAACATGTAATTAAGCTGACCTTAGGAAGGTTTTACACTCCCATGTTTTTGGCATGGCAGTTCTAACAAAACTGTACTGAAGAACAAAAGGATTTCATGTAAGCAACAGTACATACAGTTCACACACTTGAGTTTTTTAATTTCTGGTTGATTCACAAGTTCTGTTTGGGTTTTGAAGTTGCTTAGCTGCTGTTATTGCTCTTCATTTTTCTTTCAGGATCAAGGTGGGTGCTTTCATATAAAATCTTATTTTTTATTCCTTCTCTGGCAATTCTTTCCTGGATCCTCTGCTTAGCAAAATTATACCTACAGTGGAACCTTGTAAGAAGAAAAATGAATAAGCTACTAATTCCAACTTAAGGAATTTTAATTTACAGATTTTCAAAATGCTGTTAAAGAAGACTATCCCAAAACTAAATTTAAAGGTGTTTATACAAATGCTCTTTATAACTACATAAAATATAAACTTGTCTCCTTAGAATAATTGTAGAACAAACATTTTAGGAATTTCTTGGGCTTGACTCAATTCATTTACTCAGCGTCACATTTTAATGGAATTCTGCCACTCTTCTGTCAAACATCCAATGGGTAATAATGGAGGTTTATATATATTGCCATAGTCAGGATAGATTTGCAGCAAAAAAACAAAACTAGTGGCTCATACCTTTAATCTCCCAGCACTAGTCGACAGAGAAGACCCTGTCACAAGTGCATGTACATACACATCTATGTTTATTGAATGGGGGCCTGACTTTACTGCAATACATACCAGCATCCTAAAGTCACCAGGATAAATCCTCCTACTCCAACATCACATGATCTTCTAATTCTACCTATTGGAAACAAGCATGGTCAGTATAAGTTCTGTGTAGAAAACATAATAGACATGTTTTAATTAAAATACTCACTGGTCACCAAGAAATGTCCAAGTCCAGTCACAATAGATCCCAATGAGCCATAGAGTATAGATTCTCGAGCACATGGAGTATTCTCAACATCTAGAATACCTAGGAGCTTGAAGGGCTAGGATAAAATGAAAAAGAACCTAGCCTGAACAAGAAAATAGTTAAAATTACAGCATGGATTCCCACTCAGTTTTGAATTAATTACTATTTAGCCAACTTTAAAAGTGTTCTAATCCGCCACTTCGGGATTTACTTCAGCATTTGAAATAGTGAACATCTAGTGACCAGTCTTCCAAGGAGATGTCACTCAGCACTGGCTCAGAGATGGGGGTCAAAAAACAATTTATCTTTAACATTCTGTTCATGTAAGTCTTTGACATCTGGTGGTTTGACTGTAATGTAATCCCGGCAATCAGGAAACCACAGCAAAAAGATTGCTGTGAATTGGAGGTCAGTCTTGAGAACCAAGACTACACCCAACTTGTACTTTTAAGCTATTCTCTATTGTATCCCAGCCCTGGAAACAAATGTTTTCTACAATGCCACTTGATGCATCTAGAGGATGACTGCATAAGAGATGGAACCTACACTGGTGGGGAATGGAGTAAAAGATCCGGTTAAAGATAGAGTAGAAATGCTCTTCCCCTTAGCTCAAGGCTCCGCTTGGAGAAAAGCGTGTAATTGGTTTTCATTAAAGTAAAATTGTTCTTTCCCAGATGACTTGTTTCTCTGTGTCTGATTCAACTTTTGAATACTCAGTACAGCAGGATTGTAGCTTCAATTTTTGTGTGCTATAATCATCATCCAGCTCGCATAAGCTACAGGTCTACCGGGGAATCAGTACCCTGGAGAAACATGCACCACCTCAAAAGTGGCTTTCTATACAGCCTATGAGTATCCAGTGCATGATCAGCATGGTGGCAAATCCTGCCACAAGATAGGATGCTAAAGGGACTACTGCCATTAGTGATGAACACAGTCGTGCCACCTACACTCCTGCCTAGTTCGGAGAGCTTTAAGTTGGGTTTCTTGGGACTGGTGAGAGGTCACTACAGTTGATGTGGTTAAGCACTTTTACCCTCTGATTGCTTCCACATTTCAAGTCAGACTCCCAATACTACCACTTTTCTGTTACCTTGCAAGATTACTAATATTACCTAGATGCTCTTAAGCATAAACTTGGTACCCACAAGCCCATGGCCACTGTTTAGGCAAACTTAAGACCCAGCAAAGGGACATGGTATAATATACAATAAATGTCTCTTGGCTTGCTATTCCACTGGCTTGGGGATTTTGGCAGTAGCAACGTTCTATCTAGTAGCAGTGTCCCCTCCTTTTATGGGTTTCTTTCTCGTGGCTGTTTTTCAGCTGAATGCCATTTATTTGACTCCCTCTTTGTGAGGCTTAATTGCATTCAACGGCTTATTTGCTTTTTGCAATCTGATAAAAGTACTTCCAAATCATTTTTTGTACTAACCAAATCTTAGTCTCCACCCCCCTCCCCCCCGACCGGTTTCCTTTGTAGCCCTGGCTATTCTGGAAATCACTGTGTGGACCAAAGTGGCCTCTGATTCAGATCCATCTGCCTCCTAAAAGTGCTGGTTTAAAGGTGTGCCCCTCTTAAGGTTTGCTTAATGGCCTTATTTTTCAGAGCAGAACTCACTGTGCAGTTGTTCCAGATGAGCTATGAAGCAAACAACTACGTTTGATCTTGTAGTGCTAGCAAGTTTTCATTTGACCAGTAGTTCTGCTAAACATGGCTTATTAGTCTCCACTTGGGACACTTTCCTGCAGCCATTCTATCAGGCCTAGCAGTTCATGACCAAACTGCAGTTTTACCCCGCCTAGCTTAAATGAATGAGATTCGATTATTTCATGGCCCCAGCAGATCTACCTTACCTGTGAGTGTGAGATCCTGTGTTGTGCAAGGAAACGGACTGACAAGACTTGGTGGCCCAGAACTCTTAGCCCTGCCTCAGCCTTCTAAGCGCGGAGATTAGTGGCATGCACCACTATGCCCAGCTCTCATGACCCCTCTCTCCGCCCTTTCTACCAAGTACAATGCAGTGCTAGTTTTGGGGTCAGTTGCTGTCTTCTGATCCTGCGGGCCTGCTCTTCGCTGGTCTAACTAGCAATTTAGATATATCCGGGATATGAGAACTAAGTGGCTGCTAGACCTCGCGGCCCTGGGCCCTGGGGATAGGTCTAGGAAGCCGGGTCGCCTCCTGCGCACCTTCCTCCCCCGTGCCCCACGGCCAACGTTACCTTTTTCTCCGTCTCGTGGGGCTCCCGGGCGGCAGCCATGGGTACCAGTCGTCTCCACCGCCCCGCCCAGGCCCGCGACGGAAGCCACACGGGCTCCGCCCACCCTCCGGCGCGGCGGCCGCCATCTTAGGGAGCGTTCCTCGGGCTGTCCGGAAGCTCGCCGCGGTACCCTCCTTTGTTCCGCGGGGCCGGCCACACTGCTTTCCCAACCCCGCAACCGACTGTCACGAATGGAACGCGAGAGGTGGCGACCTAGAAAAGCGCGACCGGCTCCCGTCTCGCAGCAAGGAGCTCGTGCCGGAGCACAAGGAGCACGGAGACGCTCGCTCCCCGCAGCCCCTCCTCCGCCCTAACCGCCATTTCCAACTGTCGTGCGCGCCCCCGAGCCCAGCCGGGGAGGGAGCCGGGCGCCGGGCGCGCACCGAGGGCTGAGGCGGAGCCGGGGCCGCGCGTCCCGCGCTGCTTTGTCCTCCGAGAGGGCGGGAGTCCCCCCGCGCTGCCGGAAGTCGCCTGCCGCTGTTTCCGCGGGCCCCTCCGTCCCCTCCCGACGTGTCCTTTGTCCTGGCTCTGGTGACCTTGAGCGCCTCCCGTACGCCCGCCTCCATCCTTCGCGGCAGCCTCCCCCTCTGGCCCGCAGAGTTAGGTTAAAAATAGCGCGCGGCCCGCGCGGAGGAGACCCAGGACAAAATGGAGGCGGCCGCTACCCGAGGGGCGCGCGCCAGGCGGCCGGGGCTTGCCCTCCGGAGGAAGGGAGGGAGGCCGTGGGGTGGTGCCACGGTGACCGCGGGAAGGGACCCAGGGCGTGTGGCGACTCGGTCCTCGGGTGGATGTCCTGGATCCGGCCGGCCTCTTGCCTTGCTTTGTTTACCCCTGCATTTCCCGAATTGGCCTCTTCCGTTCCGAGCGGCCCTTCCCCGGAAAACGTCCAGGCCCGTCCTTGTGCACAGTCATGCCGCCTTTAACGTAGCGTGCTGCACACACCACTTGCCCGTTAGTGTTAGCCCCATCTTAGCCACCATGCCGACTGTTTACTGTCTCATTCTTCACGCTCATTACCAGCTTTCCGCCACTCCCAGGGGGTAAAAGTGATTTATAGTTCTCGATGCGTGGTAGTTTCTTTCTTTTTTTTTTTTTTTTCTAAGGAAACTGAACAGTTACAAAGTGTCCAATGCTCTAATATTGCTAGTTCTAGAAAAGGAACTGTTATCTTGACAGTTTGGGATGTTCTGCCGAAATTCTTGGCTAGCCAGGCTTTGAATTCTTGTCTGGGAGGTAATATTTAAGGTGGTAATATTCCATGAAAGGGAGAGGAATTCTTTTGCATTCCTAATTGCGGAATGAAGGACGTAACAGGAAAAGTACAGAGGAAATAACGTTGCCATTTTATTTGTGCCCGAGACGTGGCTAGAGTATACTGAGTTGAAGTCCATTTCACTTGTTTGAAAAATGTCCTCCTGGATTTGCTAAAGTAAAAGTAAAAAGCTCTCTGTTACCCCTTCTCCCTGAAGGTGTGGATGAAAAAAAAAAACAATTTTACTTTGAAGGGAGTAGAGTTTATTCTGTAGTAAAATGTGAATGATCATGACCCAAGAACAGGATTCAGCCTGCCCCTACGCCATATTCAACATAAAACTGTTACAGTCTTAGGAATTTTGCATGGTAACAAAAGAGATAAGACTTCAATTTATGGACTGTCTCTGACTATTGGCCTTAGATTTCACCTGATGACATTCTTAATCTTTGGGATTGGTGGAAGTTGGTGTTGTGTTTGTACACTCCGGAAAGACGGTCACAAGGATAAAGCTAAGCTATCCATAGAAGTGGGCTATGAACGGCTATTAAGGAGGCCGAGGAGAGCCTAAGATGATTTAGCCCCAGGCCTGCAGCATTCCAGGTCTCTACGATCACTGTAGAATCGGCCTTGTAGAATTTTTAACTCAAGATTAGGTTGAGTGGCTGTGTGGCTTTCCTCTCATGGGAACTATAGTTAAAAAAGCAGGTAGCAGTGTTCTTCCAAACTGTTTTCCTTTTTCTTAAAATTATTATGCAAATACATTTTTGCAGTTGTTTAAAATAACATTAGAAGCAGATGTATTGGCTCTCACCTAAAAGCCCAGCATTCAGGTTGAAAGAGTAGGTTTCTTGTGACTTTAAGGCCAGCTACAAAGTGAGGCTCTGTCTCAAAAAAACTGATAAATAGTAACAATGGAGGGTTTGAAGGTGTAGCTCAGTGGATGAAGAATGCTTGCCGAGTATACTCAAGGCCTTGTTTTATATTTGATACCCAGAACTGTTTATACATACACAAACATTTTTTAAAACCTACCAGAATACATGGATACGTGGAGTAAAACTATAGCCTCCAATCTACCATGTACATCTTCTTTACATTAACTCGATATGACTGAAGTGGGCCTGCCGCACCAGCGGTGTCCTACTTTCTACCTTTTGTTATTCTTGACGTGTGTGTGTGTGTGTGTGTGTGTGTGTGTGTGTGTGTGTGTGTGTCTGTGTGTCTGTGTGTGTGTGTGTGTGTGTGTGTGTGTAAGCACCTGGAGATTTACTCTTTTCAAGGCTGCATAGTGACCCCTTAACCTTTTTGCTGCTGAATGACATTTCTTTAGAAAGCTGCACATTTTCCTACTAATCCAAAACCAGAAAGCTTCAGTGAACATCTTTGAGCTATGCTAAGGGTTTTCTGTAGAATAGATTTCTAGATGAGGAACCTGGCTCAAAAACCTTGGGCATACTAACATTTTGTTAGGTCCTGGTATTGTCCTCTCAAAAATGTTACCTGTGTGATTCCCATGAATTAACATGAGAGTGACTTTCCTCACAGCTTTTAGAATCACTTTCTATAACGTTTGACAGTTTCTGAATCTGATGGAAGAAAAACAGGGTCTCACTACTTTAAACTTCCCTATTACCAGTATAATTGAGTCCTCTTTCAAATGTTCCTTTGTATTTTAATCTTTTTATTACCTTTATGTGTGTGGGTGTGTTCTACAGTTTAGGTGTGGAGATGAGAAGATAACTTGCAAGGGTCCTTCTGTCCTGTTATAGAGTATCTGAAGAGAATAGCTCCCTGAGTAAATTGAATGGAATATTTATTTAACCTCAGGCAGGGCTGCTCCAAGCAGATTATTGGGAAGTATTGTGAAACTCAGTTGGTTTGACTTTTTTTTTTTTAAGGGCAAAAAAA
>NW_022196891.1:75136337-75142894 GCF_008632895.1 Mastomys coucha | reverse complement strand
AAAAAAAAAAAAAAAAAAAAAAAAATGCAGTTGTGACATATACAGAAAGCAAGTACTGCTTACAGAAGTAAAGAGGTTACAGACAGTTTAATGATCAGGCAGGTGACCTTTAGCTCACAGCCCCATTATACAGGAATTTGGGGCTGGTTCAGAGACCAGTCTTACCCAAGATAATTTAGCACTTAAAGTATTCTTAAGAATATTTTGATGAGATGTTGTAATTATAGCTCAGTAGCTTACGATATTTCTGCTGTGTGGGTTGTAGGAATTGAATCCAGGTCTTTGGGCTAGGCAACAAGCTCCTAAGCTGTTTCACCAACCTCAGCTCACTCCTTCCTAAGACGCAACTTCAACATCAAGCTCTCGTGTGCCTAAATAAAATGGGGTGCTTAGTGGTAGAGCATGTGCTTAGCATGAATGAAGTCTTGGGCTCCATCCTCAATACCACGAAGATGTGATTGTTTTCTTAATTCACAGCTTCTCAGTCATCTTCTAGTTCAGCTGCCTTGGTAATCTTGCTTTAATCTTGGTAATCTTTTTCAGTTCTCAGATATTTAACTTCTGTAGCGTCCCATCTGGCAGGGTATTCTCTTGTAGTTCTTTTGGAAAAGGGTTTATTTACACACTTATTTGCAGGCATGTGTGCTTTGTGATGTTAGCACACATACCGTGGTGTGTATGTGGAAGTCGGTTCTGCCCTTACACTATGTGTACTGTAGGGATTGAACCCAGGTCATCAGGTTTGGCGGCTAGCTCCTCTACCCGCTGAGCCAGCCCTTTAGGTAGTTTTGAATTGATAATGTTGTTCGATGTTGAACTCTGGGTTTGGCAGTTACTTATTTAGAGGGCTTGAAATACATCTTTTGCTTTCCTGAGTTTGAGAGTTGCTAATAAGAGATTTAAAGATTTATTTATTTTATGTACATGAGTACACTGTAGCTGTCTTCAGACACCCCAAAAGAGGGCGTCAGATCTCATTACAGATGGTTGTGAGCCACCATGTGGTTGCTGGGAATTGAACTCAGGACCTCCGGGAGAGCAGACAGTGCTCTTAACCACTGAGCCAACTCTCTAGCCCCGAGATTTGGTGTTCTTATATTTCTGCCTTTGAAGCGGAGTTAACCTATACCCTCCTGCTCTTGTAGCTGACTTGACATATCCCTTCCTGCCCCCAACTTCTCATACTATTTCTTTGCTCTGTATCCTTGATATCTTGACTCTAATGTATTGTGGAGAAGTTCTTTTCTACTCATGTTTATTTGAGGTTCTAAGTGTATTTCTAGAGAAAGAAATAGATATTCACACAATAGAAAATTTGTTAGAATTTCACTGAACAAATTCTCTATGCCATTATTGTATGTGTGAGCTCCTTCTAGTTGCGGATTCTTGGATTTGATCTCTTGTTCGTAGCCTAGAATGTTTGAATCTTGTGGTCATGATAATTATTATTTTTCCTTGTTGATATATTTTTCTTTTCTTTTTTTTTTTTTTTTTTTTTTTTTTTTTTTTTTTTTTTTTTTTTTTTTTTTGAGACAGGGTTTCTCTATGTAGCCTTGGCTTTCTTGCAACTCTCTCTGGAGACCTTGAACTCCTAGAGCTCCGTGGACTTGAAGGTGTGTAGCAGGTTGTGGAAACCTTTTGACTGTATGTGGTCAAGTTTGCCATCGGGGCTTATGGGTTTATTTCCTAGGCGTTTGCTGTCCTTTTCAGGTCCTGTCCTGTTCCTAGATCTTGAAACCTTTCCCCTAAATTTTCCTTTTAGAGGCTTCAGAGCTTCAGCCTTTACATTTAAACCATTGATCCATTTTGAATGGATTTTTATACAGGGTGAGAGAGAGGAGTCTACTCTCAATTGGCTGGTGAGAGATAGAAATGTACTTCCACCTTTTACATGTGGATATCTCGTTTTCCCAGGGCCATTTGTTGAAGAGGCTACCTTTACTCCAGTATAAAAAGACATTAAATAACCGGGGCTAGAGAGATGACTCAGCAGTTATGAGCACTTGCTGTTCTCAGGGTCTGACACGGCCCTCTGGCCTCCACAAAGACATCAATAAACATAGAAATAATGTTTGCAATCTCATTGGTATATTGTGTGGGTTTATTTCTGAATCCTTTATTCTATTCTGTGTATGTCTACTTTTTTGTCAACATGTGTGGGTGTAGCCCAGGCAGGGTTGGATGAGGCAGGAGGACTGTTGAAATTGAAGCAAGTTTGGGCTACAGAATGAGGGCTGTACAGGGAGTCTCTGTCTTTAAAAAAAAGAAAGAAAAGGCTGGAGAGATGGCTCAGTGGTTAAGAGCACTGACTGCTTTTCCAGAGGTCCTGAGTTCAATTCCCAGCAACCACATGGTGGCTCACAGCCATCTTATTAATGGCCTGATAATGGGATCTGATGCCCTCTTCTGGTGTGTCTGAAGACAGTTACAGTGTACTCATACATTACATAAATAAACCTTGCTTTAAGGAACCTTATTTTTTTAAAAAAAAAAAAAAAAAGAGAGGAGCCTGGTGGTGGTGGTGCATGCCTTTAACCCCCCACTTGGGAGGCAGAGGCAGGCAAATTTCTGAGTTCGAGGCCAGCCTGGTCTACAGAGTGAGTTCCAGGACAGCCAGGACTACACAGAGAATCCCTGTGTGGAAAACAAACAAAAAAAAAAAAGAAAAGAAAAAAAAAAGAGGAGGGAAGAAAATGAAAATAAAGGTTTTAATGTAGATTTAAGTACAGGAATTAAGAGGGGCATGGTTATTAAAGAAGATAGTTGCACACACTCAAGAAGTACAGATTTGAGCAGAGAAAAAGGGCATTTAAGTAACTGAACAATAGCAGTACATGATTTTGGTGACTTTTGAAGTTATATTGTCCATATCATTAAGAGGTTGAGTAAAATGTGTCAGTATGCTTTTATTTGGTAAATGAGGCCATAAAGTAGTTTATGAAGTACACTGTACAGGTTTACAGGCTGTCAAAGTAAGTCAAAGGATCATGAGGAAGCCAAGGCACACATTTTTCTAGAAACGTGGTTAGTAATTTTGTTTGTGAGATCCTCAGAAAAGCACTCAAGGATGAGAAGAGGTACAATGTCATACTTCTGTACCTTAAGCATTGTTCATTAATATTCTTATTTGAAAGAATTAATATTCTTATTTGAAAGAATTAATATTCTTATTTGAAAATTATTCTCAGAAGTGAATGCTGAGAAAATGCCATCTTCATAGCAATTTTTGTCAGCTGTGTAGGAATTCTTGGCTCTCTACCTCTCTACAGGCACAGCTTAAACTAGGTTCTGGGCCTGTTTCCCCTTTCCCAGAGCCCGTAATGCCACGATGGTACCCAGTGTCTCCATGGACAACCATGGAGAATCCTCCATGCTTCTCCATGTGTAGAACCCTGGTACCTCTTCTTGACTAGCTGTGAGGAGCATCAGGTGTGATGGTGAAAACAGTGTGAAGATCTAAACACAAGCCAGGCATGGTGGCTTATCCCTGACGTTCCAGGACTTAGGGGCCTACAGGAAGATCATTGTACATTTGAGACCAGCCTGGGCTACATAGCAAGATCCTGTTACAAACAAACAAATATCTGGATACAATAATAGGTATTTTACTCACAAATTAAAAAAAAATTCCTAGTCTAAGACCTGTGCAAAATTATAAAAATATAGTCGGTTAAAATGAAACAAGATTGCCAGGCGGTGGTGGTGCACGCCTTTAATCCCAGCACTTGGGAGGCAGAAGCAGGCGGATTTCTGAGTTCAAGGCCAGCCTGGTCTACAGAGTGAGTTCCAGGACAGCCAGGGCTACACAGAGAAACCCTGTGTGGAAAACAAAAAAAAAGAAAAAAAAGAAAAAAGAAAAAAAAAGAAACAAGATTATTGTGAAATTAGAAACAGGGACACGGGGTGGAGAGCAGGGTGTAACATGTGATGTCCTGGATTCCAGAACCAAAACGTAGATAAGCAGATCAGCAAAGTAAAACTAGAAATTTAATTTTAAGAGTTAGATAAGCCTCCATTTTCACTAGCTGAAATTAATATTTTAATGTGGATTAATTCTGGATAGTTTTATTTTGGAAAATTCACAGAAGCTTCAAGTTGACAGGAAAACCTAATGCTATCCCCTCTCTAGCTTCAACAGTGACCATTGGGCCTATTTTATTTCATCTGTCTCCATCACATATATGTGATAAAGGGGGTGTGTGTTAGGGCATGGGAGGCATCTGTGAACACTGGCCAGCAGAGTTGATCCAAGGGAGGCAAGAAGATGGTCTGATTCAACAACACTAAGTAGCCTGTTGGTTCAGACTTTGGGAGTCTGACCGAGTGATTTATGCTAGGCGTATTTAAACACAGCACAATTTGCTGAAAAGTGTCCTCCTGATAATTAAGTCTCATGTGTACAATAAAGCATAAAATAAGCTAGGTAAAGTTTGGATGTTACTGGGCTGGAGAGATGGCTGGAGATGGCTCAGCAGTTAAGAGAACTGGCTGCTCACCTGGAGTTCAGTTCCCAGCTTCCACATGGTGGCTCACGACCATCTCTAATGAGATCTGGCGTGCAGGCAAGAGTTCACTAACCTCTCTCAGTACCTGTGTTCTTAGCAGCTGTTGATAACTTCAGATTAAACTGTTTCTTTTGTGATTCCTTCCATTCCTCCTAGATTGATTAACTGGAGTCTGTAGTGGATAACTGGGGTTACTATGAAACTAACATTAATTTCCAGTCAGGACCAGTGAGGCTTTGGGGTGAGGGAGCCACGTTATAGCAACATGAATGTATGAGCATGCCAGACAAGTGCTATTCTCTCACCTTAGTTGTTCTTCTCAAAATTGTGGTGGCGCACGCCTTTAATCCCAGCACTTGGGAAGCAGAGGCAGGCCTGGTCTACAGAGTGATTTCCATCCAGGACAGCCAGGGCTACACAGAGAAACCCTGTCTCAAAAAACAAAAAAAACCAAACCAAAACAAAACAAAAATTATAGCTGGCAGTAGTGGCACAGGGCTCAGCAGGTAGAAGTAGATGGATCTCTGGTTTTGAGGTCAGCCTGGTCTGCAGAGTAAGTTCCAGGACAGCCAGGGCTACACATGTCTCAGAAAAAAACAAAACAAAAATAAAAACAACCCAACAAAATAAAAATAAAAAACAAACCCCAAACCATTCATTCATTTATTGATTGATTCATTCATTCCCAAGCCTTTTTTCTTTTGGTCTCCATTCACTAAATTCTGAGGTTTGTTATGAAGGTTTATGAAATTTTGTTCCAGGCTGAAGATGTAGCTCAGGTGGTAGAGTGCTTGCCTAGCATGCAGAGGCCATGGGTTCCATCTCCAGCACCGACAGGCAGGGCATGATGGTGCCTGCCCAAGAGCCCAGCAGTTGAGAGATGGAGGCAAGAGATTTCAGAGATTCAAGGTCATCCTTGGCTATGTAGTGAGTTTGACAACCTCCCTTACCTCCGTGAGCACAGACGCAATTGGGCAACAAATGCGCACTCTAGTGGCCAATGTGTTTATTACACTGTTTATTGGGATGTGCAAAAGCAGTTACGAAACTCCACTGAGTGTTTGCGTTACCAAAAGGTTTTACAATTAAATGTTTTTACCCACATATGTGTGTGTGTGTTCTACTGGAGTGTGGTGTTCATTCGAGTGCCAAGGAGCCAAGATGGAAAAGTGGAAGTCAGAGAACAATTTGAGACAGTTCTCTTCTTCCTCCTTGTGGGTCCCATGGGTCCCAAGGATAGAACTCAAGTGGGCAGGCTCAGCGGGGAGTTTTCCCACTCACACATCCCAGTGGCTCCATATTCTGCAAATTTTTGTCAAGTATTTCTAAAAAAATTTTTGTTTGTTTTAAAATAAAACACAGGTGCAGATAATTGCAACCAACTATATAGCTTGATAGGCCCTCTCATGGGGAATACCCTTATAATTATCACCTGGGCCAAGAAATACAATTTGATTGACAGCCTTGAAGAGGACATGCGCTCCATCCAACCACAGGTACATGCAATTGACGAATGTACTAAAAACTCCTGAACCAGTGGTCACAAGGCAGAGGGAGCACCTTCCAGAGGCTCAGGACTAGATGCCACCAGCAGCTGTGACAGTGGGACTGCAGCAAGACTTCTGGACTGCTGTCAGGCACAGGAGGAGGGGTGGGGGAAAAGAGGAGGAGAAGAAGGAAGAGGAGGAGGAGGAAGAGCATACCCTATGATCTGCTGCCAAACTTGGCCAACTCCAGAAACACCCAAGGAAAAGGCTAAGAAATGAGGGGAAGGCGGACTTGGTGATCACTCAAAAGCCCAGGCTCCATGGAGAGAATGCCGTTGAGTACTGCCTGGGACTCTGGAATGACCCATTCCTTGGGGATATTTTTCCTGCCTGTGCCTCCCCAAGAGTCTGGGAGGTTTGCAGGGACTGGGGAGTCTCTCTGGCCGACCTTAGGCCTCATCCAGGTAAGACTGCTTGCACTGATGAACCATTTCAGCCCTCTTCATGCACATCTGTTGAACTGGCTTATAAACGTGCCACCCCTTTACAGCATGTAGTTTAACAA
>NW_022196891.1:75128837-75133837 GCF_008632895.1 Mastomys coucha | reverse complement strand
TGCACACAGTGCCCACAGAGGCCAGAAGAGGGTGTCAGATCTTCTGGAACTGAAGTTACAGGTGGCTGGGAGCCACCATGTGGGTCGTGGGAATTGAACATGAGTTCTTGGCAAAACCAGCCAGTGCTCTTAACTGTTGAGCCATCTCTCCAGCCTGGTAGGCACTTCTTCTAGTAGCATGAGTTACTTTGTTTGTTTGTTTGTTTGCTTTTCGAGGCAGGGTTTCTCTGTGTAGCCCTGGCTGTCCTGGAACTCACTCTGTAGACCAGGCTGGCCTCGAACTCAGAAATCTGCCTCTGCCTCCCAAGTGCTGGGATTAAAGGCATGTGCCACCACTGCCCAGCTTTTTTTGGTGTATTTTTGTTTATTTGTTTGTTCCAGGACAGGGCTACACAGAGAAACCCTATCTCAAAAAAAAAAAAAAAAAAGGCAAAGCAAAGCAAAGTAACTGTAACTAAAACATTTGTCAATGCTGGCTGGTGAGATGGCTCAGCCGGTGAAGATCTTCATTGCCAAACCTGATGATTTGAGTTCAATCCCCAGGGCCCATGTGGGGGCCGGCACATGTTACATCACACGCGCATCCAACGCACAAAGTAAAAGATAATCTAAAAACGTGATGTGAGACACAGTGCTAGGAAGTGCTTGCATTTGCTCAGGCTTCAAGGTTTGACACAGTGTACAGGAAAGATCACTCCTTCGTATCTAGGAGTGAGAACAGACACACTGAAATCACCGGTTACAGATTAGTGACAGGGAGGGGCAGGGGCTGACTTCTGTGCTCATGTGCACGCATGCGTGCACACACACAGTACCAGTACCTCTTTCACATGTCCTTTCCCAAGTTCAGCTATAGACTACTTACCAACATGCCAGAGTAGTGTGCAATTTTGTATGTGGCTTTTTTTTTTTTTTTTTTTGGTTTTTTGAGACAGGAATCTCTGTGTAGCCCTGGTTGTCCTGGAACTCACTCTGTAGACCAGGCTGGCCTCGAACTCAGAAATCCACCTGCCTCTGCCTCCCAAGTGCTGGGATTAAAGGCGTGCACCACCACTGCCCGGTCTTTTTTTTTTTTAAAGATTTATTTATTGTTACATATGAGTACACTGTAGCTGTCTTCACACACACCAGAAGAGGGCATCAGATCCCATTACAGATGGTTGTGAACCACCATGTGGTTGTTGGGAATTGAACTCAGGACCTCTGGAAGAGTAGTCAGTGCTCCTAACCACTGAGCCATCTCTCCAGCCCCTGGCTTCTACTTTTGTAATCTTGTTTTAAAATAAGAAAAAAAATTTCATAGAAGTACAACAAAATGAAAAAACCTAGCCCCCAGAACTCTCTGCTAGTATCTTCTCCATTTCTTTTCTTTTTTTTGGGGGGGGGTGTTTCGAGACAGTGTTTCTCTGTATAGCCCTGGCTGTCCTGGACTCACTCTGTAGAGCAGGCTGGCCTCAAACTCAGAAATCCGCCTGCCTCTGCCTCCCAAGTGCTGAGATTAAAGGTGTGCAGCACCACGCCTGGCAATCTTCTCCATTTCTACTTACATTATTTAGTGACCTAGATATTCCTTTTTAATTGAGAATTCTGAGGTCCAAAGAGGTTGAACAGCCAGAACCCACATGCACAGTATGACTACAGGGATGGGCTCCATTTGCTGGTGACTCTTTGGAATGGTTCTTGGAATTTTCATGTCATTTCCTTTTTTAATAGCACAGTGTTTGTTTGTTCTTTGATAAATGCATACATGCAAGCAATACATTCCGATGGAGTGTACCTCCAACTCCTGTCTCCCATCCCTGCCTGGGAACCTCAACTCATCTGTTTCTCCCAAGTTCCCCCAATAGCCCCTCCCCATAGCCCCTCCCACTTCCTAATCCTCACCTTAATTTTAATTAAGTACTTGATTTTTGGTTTTCTGAGACAAAGCTTCTCTATGTAGCCCTGGCTATCCTAGAACTCGATCTGTAGACCAGCCTGGCTTTGAACTCAAATCCACCTGCCTCTGACTCTTGCTGAGACTAAAGGCGTGCGCCACCACTGTCCAGCCTTATTTTTACTTTTTAAAAAATAATAATCCACTAAGTCCAATCAGTGCTGCCTGTTGGAATGTTGGCTGATCTTGGCACCCTGGTCTTGGGTACAATAAGTTCATAAGTGCAGTAGGCATGTCGTGTCTTGAGGAGAGTACTTCACAGCACTGCCATCCGCTCCGCAGCTCTTACCTCTTCCTTAAGCCCAGGGGGCGGGAGCAGGGCCGTGGTGTGGGTGGGGTGCATCTTGATATAGATGTCCCATTTAGGGATGAACACTCAATGAACTCTCAGCCCTCTGGCCAGTCATCAGCCTTGCATTAACTACTGACCACTGCAGAGAGAGGCTTCACTGGCCAAAGCCAATAGTGCCAGTCTATAGGTATAAGCATAACTATTTCAGAAGCATTTGACAACATGTCATTTAGTAAAACAATAGTAGTAGGTTCTCTCTAGCCATAACTTTTAAAAAAAGGTTTTGTTTTAATTATGTGAATACACGTGTGTCGGACTGATTTTGTATATATGTATGTGTGCAAGGTCCAAAGAGACCAGAAGATGGGAGAAGATGCCCTGGAGCTACAGTTACGGGTAGGTGTGAGACACCTGACGTGGTGCTGGGAACTGAGATGAGGTCTTCTTCAAGTGTAGCACAAAACTGCTGAGCCATCTCTCCAGCCGCAAGCCATGGGCTTTGGACCAGGTTCACAACTCGGGGCCTGAATTCCTTCCTATGGAATAGTCCTTAAGTCCAAATATCATTAGTTCCCCTGCCTTAACCTTTATTTCATGATTGCGCTAATACCAGGTACCTCTTTCCTGGTTCGTCAGTACATGGCACGCAATGTTACTTGCAAGGACGCCACTGATGTCTTTTATTCCCCCAGTGGCCTGCACAGGACCTTCTGGTGTCATGGAAACTAGTCATCCAGGATCTGAAGTGCTGGAATTAAAGGTGTGTACCACCTCACTCAGGAAACTTTTACTCCTCTTGCTACCATTTTTCTTCCTCGTCCTCCTCGTCCTCCTCCTCCTCCTCCTCCTCCTCCTCTTCTTCTTCTTTTGTTTTTTGTTTTGTTTTTCAACAATGTTTCGCTCTGTAGCTTTCTTAGCCTTAAACTTAAGTTCTGCCTGCCTTTGCCTCTTGAGGACCAGGATTGAAGATGTGCACACACACACACACACACACACACACACACACACACACTCTCCGCCCAGAGACAACTCTTCTTAATTTTTTTTTTTTTTTTTTTTGGTTTTTCAAGACAGGGTTTCTCTGTATAGCTCTGGCTGTCTTGGAACTCACTCTGTAGACCAGGCTGGCCTCAAACTCAGAAATCTGCCTCTGCCTCCCAAGTGCTGGGATTAAAGACGTGTGCCACCACCGCCCGGCTAGTCTTCCTATTTTTAACGTTATATATTTAAATTATCTTGTAAAATAGTGGGATTCCATAGAGTTTGGGGTTTGTTGGTGTCTTGTTTTATTTTTGTTTTGATACAGAGTCTCGCTGTGTGGCCCTGGCTGGCCTCAAACTCACAGAAACCAGCCTGCTTCTGCATCCCGGGTATATATAGGGCCTTTCTACAGCCTGGGCTTTTGTTTACTCGCCTAACCCCTCCTCTACTCCTTATAGTATTTAGTTTTATTCCAAGAAAAAAAAAAATGCATCCAGAAATCACTTGTTACTGGAGGAGTTGCGGTTTTGCCTATTTCACCACCAGGTGGCGCCACAGCGCACTTGCCCATTGCTTTTCGATTGAATTCCTCCTAATTTACTAAATGGGGCAAGTTCAGTTACTTAAAAACAAAGAACTTGTATTTAGTTACATCATGAAACCCCAAACATCCCAGAGAATATAATGAAGACTAAAAAGAAAAGAAATAAAAACATTGATCAGGTGACGGGGGAGACATTCGAAAACTGGAGAAATGGAAGGGGTTGGGGGTCATCTCCCTGTTGCTTTGTGAAGTTCACATAAACACACCAGAAAGATGTGTAGTTTTCTTTGCCATGATCCTTTTTCAGAGACTCCATCATGGTTTTCAAGTGTTAATGATTTAATATTTTAAGGCCAAGTGTGGTATCACAAGCCTTTAGTCCCAATGCTAACAATGAAGAGGCAGGCAGATCATTATGAGTTCAAGGTCAGCCTGGTCTACATATAGAGTTCCAAGCCAGCCAGGACTACATAGTGAGACGCTGTCTCTAAAACAAACAAACAAAAAAATAAGACCTCTTACCGGGCGGTGGTGGCCACACCTTTAATCCCAGCACTTGGGAGGCAGAGGCAGATGGATTTCGGAGTTCAAGGCCAGCCTGGTCTACAAAGTGAGATCCAGGACAGCCAGAGAAACCCTGTCTCGAAAAACCAAAAAAAAAAAAAAAAAAAAAAAAAAAAAAAGACCTCTTGGACAATGTTTTTGGATCACTAAAATGTGTGGGTTTAACTCTGAAGAGATTCCTGAGATAGATGGTACAGACAACTTCTGCTAGTGTTCTGTGGAGATTTAAAAAAAAAATCCTTTTATGAACAGAAACCTACAGGGCAATTTAGGGTCAAGGGCCAAATGAGTTTTCAGGCTGTTAGTGCTGTGGCTCCAGGCTCCGAGACGGACTGAGTCTTACGGAGCATCCTTGCTCTCCTCAGCTACAAAAGCCAAGCGGTGGCTCAGGCCAGTGGCAAGACCCCGAGTCCCTGGAGCCTAATTTGGGCCCTTCATTCTCATGGGGCCTCCAGTAAGCATATGAACGTTGAATACATGCCCAACAGTTTTACTGTGAAATGGCCTGCAGGATCGTGGAGGACCTGCTGGAAAGACCAGAGAGAATGGGGAAAAAGAGACCAGTTTTCACTTTGAGCACGTGTCGTGTCATTTAGCTGCTTGTCTGAGCTTCCCACGGTGTAAATATCAGCAAAGGTGAATGACTGAGAGGATAGATGGTCCACTCTGGGATGGGTCTACTG
>NW_022196891.1:75128481-75128827 GCF_008632895.1 Mastomys coucha | reverse complement strand
GCATTTAGTCAGCGATGAAGAAAGTAACTAACACTTGGTATAACCAATACTGGATCATGGGAAGTTCCCTAATCTCTTTTGGGCTTAGGTTCCCTGATCTGTGGAAATAGGAATTATTTTCTATCAAATTAATAAAGTGTTCTGTTGTGGATAGCCCTGGTGATGTTTGTATTTTGATGTTGATTCAACTTTTCTAAGAGGGGTTGTCTGGACAGGTAGTGAATCTCGTACTTGGGACTTCGTGTGACCCTTCTAATGAATAAAGAAACCAATCACTGGGCGAATAGGCGGGACTTATGGGTTGGAGGGAGAAAGAGAAGAGGCAGAGAGAAAGACAGGCTTTTGG
>NW_022196891.1:75127039-75128448 GCF_008632895.1 Mastomys coucha | reverse complement strand
CCCCCCCCCAGTTTAGATGGTGAATCCACCAGGATTTACCACCAGTGGATTTAGATTTAATAAGGCTTTCAAGATTAGGATTTCAGTGGTTGCACCCAGGGAATTGAGTTAGCCTTGATTCTGAACTAAGTTTGTGTGGTGTTTTCCTTCATGTGGAGGTTCGACTGGCTTCCAGAGAGAAAGATAGGGCAGCAAAGCTTGGGTTTGCCAGGAGTGCACCCCAAAAGGCCGTGGGAATTCTGAAGCGTGGGGTTGGCGTGGTAACGACCGGCCAGTAGGAACTTAGCGAGCTGGGTGGAGAGATTTTGGAGCACTGAGTCCGCCTCTATGAGATGAGAACTGGCCGACCAGCATAGTGTGAATTGCATTTTTTTAAAGAATATTTCCCAGGCTGGAGAGATGGCTCAGCGGATAAGAGCACTGACTGCTCTTCCGAAGGTCCTGAGTTCAAATCCCAGCAATCACATAGTGGCTCACAACTATCTGTAATGGGATCTGACGCCCTCTTCTGGTGCGTCTGAAGACAGCTACAGTGTACTTATTTATAATAATATCTTTAAAAATATTTCCCGCAACAGTGTTGAAATATGTATGAAGGTGTTTTGTAAACTGTAAAGTTCTAAGGAATGGTATTGCTTTAACCTTGCAGAGATAACATAATGAGTGAACTGTGTCCCGAGTGGAAGGCTCTAAATAATACCATCCTTAATGGAGGCAGCCTTCTTAGACCAGACTCCCAGAAACACCAAGCTGAGAAGAAAGGGATACAGAACAAGGTTAAAGTTCACTGCTGGAAAACCATGGGTTTTATATAGCCCTTGAGGGGGTAGGTCGGCATGAGCTCACACAGGCAAGAAAAAGACTATAACTCAGCCCCGCCCCCCAGCTGAGCCTTTTGATGTGTGGGTGTGACTCATGAGCTGTGACACACACTTTACAGCCCTGAGCGGTGCCTCACTAGTAGTAATTCTTTTCACAGGGGGTGAGGTAAGTTAGGCGATGCTCCTCTTCAGTTTAGACTTCTGGGAGCTGGGAACATGGTCTTGCTCTGTTGTCCTGGCTGGCCTTGACCACAATCAGTTATGCGGTAGAAACCTGACTCTTTTTTTTTTTGTTTGTTTAATCTCTGCAATTCTTTATTAAAAAATACTGCTATACACATAGAGACTGAAAACAGGGTTAAAGATGAGCAACAGTTACTGGGATCGTGACATTAGAACTTAAACATACTGGTGCTTTTTAGAGACAATGTTGCTATCCAAATGACAGAACCAAGGTCAAAGCAGAACACAAGGGCACCCTCAAAGGTGTCTGCAGTGAAGTAAATACGCTAACAGGATTGGAGATGGGCACGCAGCTGAAGTGAGCGACACGACATGACTTCAAGGTTGTCCTTTTCGTGTTGTGTC
>NW_022196891.1:75111958-75127028 GCF_008632895.1 Mastomys coucha | reverse complement strand
AAAAAAAAAAAAAAAAAAAAAAAAAAAAAAAAAAGGAAAGAAACCCATCAAAAGCAGAACTCAAGAGTTCTTTTGAAAACCATCCCAATGAAAATGAAATGAAAAATAAATATAAAACAAAGCTAAAAAGATATGCATCACCTGACACCAACTGTTTTCTGGCTGACAATATTTACTTATGAAAACTTTCAGCTGACTACCTTTTATACCCAAACCAAGTCCTGAGGTTACTAGGGGCTGAAGCAAACTAGCATTTCTGATGTGAACCTGCCTTGTAGAGGGGAGTTTGCTGGTCTATGTGGAATGAGAAATTCAAGCCCTATTTTACCCCTGCCCTTCTTTAGCATTCACATAACATTGGTCCACAAATGAAAATTTTCAAAAAGTTCCCAGGCCCCCAAAACTAAAATAGATGATCCCCTTTCATTTTCAAAGAAAACAATATTGGAAAAAAATCTCCAGCCCGCTTATAAATTAAGCATTTCATATTTCTTCTAGAATACAAGTAGTTCTTTTTTGTACAAAAGAATTACAATATGATTCGTCAAAAAACATATAAAAAGACAGCTGCTCTTCCTCAAATACATGAGCTAATGATAAAGACTTTTGCATGTTACATTGAAAGCTCTTGTTCCCCTTTAAATAAAAGGAAAAACATGAAACCTGACTCTTAAGGCTTAATTATCCAATCAGGTTTATATATCAATAAGATCACAATTTACAAGATGACAGTAAATAATCTCAGAGCCAATTGATAAAGATAATGCTTTAACCCAATTCTAACCTTGTGAAAACCTTGGCTACCTGTAGCTGTTTAAAACCACGAGGGGTCTGGATCATCTTCCTGTTTGTCTGCCTCCATGATGATTTCTGAAGTAAAAGGCAAAATGACAAGTTAGTGACCTTTATGAGGGGTGATGTCAAAGAGGTAAGGACCTTGGAGGAGTGTCTGATTTTCTCCCCTGCTTTTCTGATATCCAGGGGTTGGGCTATCGGAACATATTTTCTCTGGATATGGATGGTACTTACTGGGGACCTGGGCTGATTTTTATGGTAGAGCTTACCAAAAACTCCTGCCTCCCACCTGGAATCCCATGGGTCTTGTATGTAGAAAAAGAGTGTCTTGTGGTGTTGATAGAAGAAATGATTGGTCCCTGATCCTAGCATATGTATAGGACAAGACAAATATATGGGCAACCCCCATATTTGTCTGGCCATTTTTTACAATAATCTTTTGTCTGGTTAAAGAGAAAGCAAGTATAGAGATCATAATATTTAGATGGGATAACAGTTATAGGGATGATAACAATTTGGATTAGTTCCTGGCATCTGGCTAAGGAGCAGTTTCCTGACCCTATTTGGAAAGACTGTTTGTTATCTGTGGGGGTTTCTTGAACTTCAAATCTCCAGATGTATGGGCTACCCTGGATGGAAATGAACAGCAGGGGGAGGACAAAAAAACCCATGTCTAATCCAACGAGGTCGAGCTTGGCTGCTGGATTGGAGTCTCATTTTCTGGGATTGGGGACAAGGTGGGTGGTCTTGACATCCTCTAGAGCTTATCAGAGCATGGTCTTGTTAGGGTCGGGATGATCTCTTGGAGGAGGAGATCAGAGACTGTCTGAGCCCTTTTGTTAGTTGGAGGAAATTCCTGTACCTACCCAGAGAAGGTGTCCACCAAGACCAGGAGGTACTTGGCATGTCTGACAGTGGGCATGTGGGTAAAGTCAAGTTGCTAGTCAGTTCCAGGAAGGGAACCTGATGGGTAGAAAAAGGGGTGCTATGATACCTTGAGTTGAAGTCAGACTTCTGACAGATTTTGCAAGAAGTAGTGATAGATTTTAAGAAGCTTAAGTTCTCAGGAGTAGGCTGTAGGTGTGTCTTAACAAAAGAAGACAATACTTGACTGATAGGATGAAAGAGTTGGTGAAGATAGGACAGAGTTTAGCGGGTGTCAGAGGTGAAGAAGGTGGAGATGTAAGTTGTAGTGTAAGAATGCCCTGGGGAGGATGAGAGGAGTCTAGGCCTCTAAGGGCTGCAGCTCTAGCTGCCTCATCAACTGGGTTGTTTCTCCTGGAGACAACAGAGTCATCCGTCTGGTGGGATCTACAGTGGACAATCCGAATGGCTGTGGGAAGATGGGAGGCCTTTATCATGGCCATAATTTGGTTTGCATTAGTTACTGATCCTCCATTTGTGGTAAGTAACCCATGCTCCTTCCAGATAGCAGTGTGGGACAGGAGGATATGGAAAGCATATTTGGAATCTGTGATGATGAGGGATTGTCCCTGTGCCAGTTGAAAGGCACGGGTAAGGTCTATTAGTTCAGCCTGTTGATTGGTGGTGTGAGTAGGAAGGGCCTGTGTCTCTACCACCTTGGTGTGTGACACTATGGCATAACCAGCTTTTCTAGCCCCTTCATGTAAAAAGGAGCTGCCATCTGTGTACCAGTATAGAGGGCCTGAGGCGATGTGCCCTCCTGTATGTGTGAAAGATGAGGTAATAGTTCCTCTAAAGTTTCAGTGTAGGAGTGAGATAGGGAGTGGTCAGTATTAGGTCAAGGAAGAAGACTGGAAATATTAAGAGGTGGGCATGGTTGGAAGGTGAGTTTGGAATCCTCTATTAGAGCTACCTGAAGGGAAAGAACCCTAGAGGGAGGTGGAGTTTGTAAGCCTTTATAAATTAGGAGCTGTGGCAAGTTATGAGAGGAGAAGACAGTTATAGGCGACCCAAAGGTTAGTTTTTTTGACTCTCTAATGAGTTCAGCAGCTGCTAAGGTACGGATACAAGGTGCCCATCCCTGAGTGGTTAGATCTAGTTTTTTTTTTTTTTTTTTGATAAGTAAGCTACAGGTGCAAAAGAGGGTCCCAGTTGAGGACCTAAGACTACAAGGGCAAATCCCCCTTTTTCAGTTATGTAGAGGGAAAAAGGAGAGTCAGGTCAGGAGAGCCTTAAGGAGAGCCTGTTAAAGCCTTTGAAAGGGCTTGGTAATAGGTTTGAGAAGAGGTTTGTGGGCGGGGCCTAACATTGCTTCATATAAGGGATGAGAAAGGAGGGAAAAGGAAGAAACCCACGAACATAAAAATCTAGCTATTTCTAGGAGTGATAAAATCTCCCCCTTTGTAGAAGGAACAGTTAGAGACTGAATCAGCTTCTTTCTATTGAAAGTAATAGCCTTGTGGGTTGGGGTAATTGTTAGTCCCAAATAGGTGACCTGAGAGGTGGACAGTTGGACTTTAGAAGGTGAGACCCTGTAGTCAACTGGAGATGAAATTTAGAAGAGCAGAGGTGTCGGCTTGGCTAGTTTCTAGAGAGGGACTATAGAGAAGGATGTCGTCTATATAAAGTATAACCTTAGATTTAGGGAGAAACAAGGGTAGTAAGCCAGAACTAAAGCCTGACCAAATAGATGTGGGATGTCCCGGAATCCCTGAGGTAGAACAGTCCAGGTAAGTTGGGTAGAAAAGTAGGTATCAGGATCTGTCCAGGTAAAGGCAAATATGTTTTGTGACTGGGCATCTAGAGGGATAGAGAAAAATGCATCCTTGAGATCTAAGACTGAGAAATGGGAAGTATCCAAGGGGACAGTGTCTTGATTGGGACTCAACTTAACTTCGTGTCTTTTTGTTCTTTTTTTTTTTTTTTTTTTTTTTTTTTTTTTTTTTTTTTTTTTTAGATTTTTTTATTTATTTATTACATGTAAGTACATTGTAGCTGTCTTCAGACACTCCAAAAGAGGGCATCAGATCTCATTACGGATGGTTGTGAGCCACCATGTGGTTATTAAGATTTGAACTCAGGACCTTCAGAAGAACAGTCGGTGCTCTTAACTGCTGAGCCATCTCACCAGCCCCGTGTCCTTTTGTTCTTGAACTCTGTGTTTCAGGTCCTTTCTTCTTTTGACTGAGAGAACCCAAAAATTCGTGAAACTGCAGGACAGTTTCATATGGCGCCCGAAATCATGGAACTCAGAAACAGAGGATAGATGAAGGACACACCGTCAAAAAACAGAGCTCTGCCTAAAAGAATTCAGAAGATAAAGCTAAAAGGTCGTACACCACTCTACATGGTAGATATTTTTGATGCTAGCACTAGTCTTATTTTAATATTTTAGAATTATTGTTGTGCCTGTAAGAAGTGTACGAGTCTAGGCTGAGTTGGCACTGACCCAGCTCTTAATACACCTAAGAATATAATGGTGAGAATGAGTTCGAATGAGTCAAAGGCAGTGATATTAAGCATAAAAAGTTGCTTCTAACAAAAGGAATCAGGGTTGAAAAGGATGCATTACAAGATCTCTCAGATGAGATAGAAACTTATTGCCCATGGTTCCAAGGAGTAAGTAAGTTAAATAAAAAGACTTGGGAAAAAATTGGAAGAGCTCTGAGAAATAATAGGGTGGACAGATTTACTCTTCGCCTTTGGGAACTTGTAGAGGAAATCTTAGAGGAAAAACAGACAGAGTCAGAAAGTGAATGGAGCTCACAGAGCTCGGAAAACACAGATACGGAAAGCCACGAGAGTCAGAACGCTTCTTCAGAAAGCGGATCTACTAGGTCTCGTGGAAAGGAGCAGCATTCCTATGCATTGTCTGCTCCCTCTAGGTCCACTATGATAGGAGAGAAGGCTCAGAGAGATTTACAATTAAGCAAATTGGAGTTTGAAATCAAGTTACAGAAATTGACTAATGAGTTGAATGAACTAAAGGCAGTATCAGGCAAAAGAAAGGACAGCAATCTGAAGACAGGCCGTTCATCTTTAGAGAGCTCAAATTATCAGGCTCTCGAAAATGGGCAGGGCACGTCGGGAGTACTAGTGTTTCCGGTAGTGGAAAGGCTTGATCAGCAGAATGAAAGATACAGACAATAACAGACCTTGGAATTCAAGGTGATAAAAGATCTAAAAGAAGCAGTGGCTCAATATAGTCCAAATGCCCCATATATGCAGGCACTTTTGGACAATATTATAGAGTCATATTTAACTCCTCAAGATTGGCGGACCTTACGTAAGGCACACTGATTAGCAGGGGATTTTCTGCTTTGGAACTCAGACTGGCGAGAGATCACCAAAAAGAAAGCTGTGCAGAATGCTCAGACAGGTAATTCAAAATGGAATTTGGACATGCTTTTGGGAGAAGGGCAGTATGAAGGAAATGCTTGACAGATTGATTATCCTCCTGGGGTATATACACAAATTTCGATGGCAGCAAGAAAGGCTTGGATTTAATTACCTATGAAAGATGAGGTTAGAGGAAGCCTAGCTGGCATCTGGCAAGGTCCAGAGGAGCTGTAAGCCAAATGATCATGCTTGGTAGAAAGCAAGCACTGACTTATTTTGGCAAAGAGCCAGATGTTATCATTCAGCCTTTTACTTCAGATCAAGATTCCTGGCTAAAACAACATAGCACAGACTGGTTGCTTGCTCAGATAGGATTTCCAGGAATTATAGATAATCATTATCCTCAGGATAAACTGATAAAGTTCTTAAATGTTCATGAAGTGATATTTCCTAACATGACTTCTCTACAGCCTTTGAGTAATGCCCTTGTGGTATTTACTGATGATGGTTCCTCTAAAGGATGAGCTGGATATCTTATGAATAATCAACAGGTAGTCATAGATACTCCTGGTCTCTCAGCTCAACTAGCTGAATTAACAGCAGTATTAAATGTGTTTCTGGCCGTGACTGATGCTTTCAATCTTTTCACTGATAGACTATACAAGGCACAATCAGTTCCTTTATTAGAATCATGTGGTATGTTTAATTTTAATACCACAGCAGGATCCTTATTTTCACAATTACAAAATGTCATTCTTGCATGAAAAAATCAGTTTTATACTGGTCACATATGAGCTCATTCTGGACTCCCTGGACCCTTGGCCAGAGATAATAATCATATTTACAGAGCTCTTGTAGGAGAAGTTTTAGTTTCAGATCCTGTTTAACTAGCTAAACGGGATCACGATAAATTCCATCTGTCTAGCCAGACTCTGAGGCTTAAACATAAAATTTCCAAAGAGCAAGCAAGAATGATTGTAAAATAATGCCCTAATTGTGTTATTTTATCTCCAGTTCCACATTTAGAGGTAAATCCAAGAGGGCTTATGCCCAATCATATTTGGCAGATGGATATAACTTATTATGCAGAATTTGGAAAGCTTAAATATATACATGTCTGTATTGACACTTGTTCAGGATTTATATTTGCTTCCCTCATACAGGAGAAGCCTCTAGGAATATAATTGATTATTGTTTACAAGCCTTTAATGTTATGGGCTTACCTAAAGTCATTAAAATGGACCAGTTTACTCTGGCATAAACTTTATGCCATTTTGTAAAGATTTTGGCATCAAACATAAGACTAGAATTCTGTATAACCCAATGGGACAAGGAATAGTGGAACGAGCCCATCGCACTCTTAAAAACTGTCTTTTCAAAATCAAAGGGGGGGGGGACATGTATCCTCCTAGAACTTCAAAGGCGCACCTTGCCTTTGTGTTATTTGTTTTGAACTTTTTGCAGACTGACATCAAAGGTCAGTCCTCAGTGGACCGACATTGGCACCCTAACACTTCAAGTTCATATACCATGGTAAGGTGGAGAGACCCACTCACCAATGCCTGGCATGGCCCAGATCCTGTCTTGGTCTGGGGCAGAGGGTCCATGTGTCTTTTTTCTCAGAAAGAGGATGGAGCACGCTGGCTTCCTGAAAGGTTAATATGTCAAGTGGACGCTGGTCCACAGCCTTCTTAGTAAGTGCTTAAACACACTGCCAAAAAGTTTTTTTTTCTTTTTCTTTTGTTTTCAAGCTGACAGCCCTTTTCTGTCATTCTGGAAATGCTCACTTAATTCAAAAACTTGCTCTCCCAAAATTAAAAGAACAATTCAAACTCACTCTCTCATGTCTGGAGCTAAGGCCTGGATACTTTTGCAGTTTTTACATGCTAAAAGGCTAGTGAAATCCCGAAGTTGCTAGCCTGAACGTACTAATTTGCATTTGAATTGAGCCCTGTTCTCTAGGTTCCCCCGAGTCAGAACTGGTAATTTGCAACTGAGTCAGGAGACTATACCCATCTCTAGCACAATGGCAGCTCTGCGAGAACTTCAGAAAAGGTTGTTTTCAGAGAAGCCATGGCAACTTATGGACTTTGCAGGCGATAAAGGCATGTCTTGGCATTGGGTGCACAAAAGGAGTGTGCATTTTGAAAACCTGTGTTCCACAGTCTAGGTCTTTGGCGGTAATCAACCTAAGACAGAGGCATGTGCCGAGTGGCTGTGTTTTTATTTATGAAAACACAAAATGAGCCTGGTTAGTAGAATTCAAACTAGATGTACGTGTTCTCCAAGACGAGTAAGATGCCTCCCAGTAGATATATTTCTGCAGGTTTGATTCATCAAAGCACCATGAAAATTCCTGTGCAAGACTGTGATATATATTTATGCCTTAGTCCTGATCTTTTCTAAATGAAAAGGGAGGAAATGTTGCCTCTCCCACCCAATTCAGCCTCCGGGCTTTGGTGGTTTCCACCTGAGGCGGTCACCTGGGGAATTAAGACAAAAGACTCTCTGCAGACCATCAGCTTATCTCTGATAGAAGCTGCCCAGGAAGTTCACGACAATGCCTCCTGCCTGAGGACATCCTCAGACATCCAAGCTGCTGGTGACCTTCACCCCTGACTTCCTCCTGCCTCTTCCCGCAATGTCTATGTTACGCAAATATCATTGTAACCTAGAGATCCAATTTTGGTTTCTTGTGTACATGTAACTGCTGAACCCCAAAAGTAAAGTATGAAGTCTTGATTGGGGCTCAACTTGGCTTCATGTCCTTTTGTTCTCGAACACTGTGTTTCAGGTCCTTTCTTCCTTCGACTGAGAGAACCCAAAGTTCGTGAAACTGTGACAGTTTCACTTTCTGATAGATACTGAGCTGAACACTCTGTGCTCTGACAGCCATTAGGGAAATTAAAAAGCAAAAAGACTGTGGTGGTTGGTGCAATGGGACAGAAAATGTACCCATGGACCACCTCCTGAACCGTGGACTTAGGCCAGGGGTAAATGTCCCACTCATTCCTGGTTATCCCTGAATGTCCTGTGCCTCTCTTAGGAAGAGACTTGTTGACTAAACTAAAGTCTCAAATTAGATTCACTCAGGAAGGACCAGAGGTGGAGTGGGGGATACCTTCCTCTATGGTTTTGGCATTAAAACTTGAAGATGAATATCAGATGCATGAGGTCCCTGACCTAGTGAAAACTTCTGCTCTAGACAAATGGCTAAGGAGGTTCCCGGAAGCCTGGGTGGAGACCACTGGCATGGGAACAGCTGTACAAGCATCCCCAGTGGTGGTGGGACTGAAAACAAAAGCTACCCCTACGCACGTCCAACAGTACCTGATGAGTCAGGAGGCTAGGGAGGAAATCAGGCCTCACATCCAGAGACTCTTGGACCAGGGAATCCTGGTTCCTTGTCAGTCTCCATGGAATACCCCTCTGCTATCTGTGAAGAAACCAGGCTCCAACATTTACTGCCCAGTGCAAGACCTAAGGGAAGTCAACAAACGGGTTCAAGATATACACCTGACTGTGCCTAACCCTTACAACCTCCTCAGTTCCCTGCCCCCAGGTTGCTCGTGGTACAAGGTATCGGACTTAAAAGATGCTTTCTTTTGTTTGAAATTGCATCCTGCTAGTCAGCCTCTGTTTGCTTTCGAATGGAGAGATCCAGATTCAGGGCTGGCGGGACAACTGACCTGGACCAGGCTGCCTCAGGGATTCAAAAATTCCCCCACTCTGTTTGATGAGGCCCTCCACCAAGACTTGGCCACCTTTTGGGCTAAAAATCCACAGGTGACTCTGCTTCAGTATGCAGATGACCTGCTCCTAGTGGTAGACACCGAACAAGGATGCACCAAAGGGACTGAGGGCCTAATAACAGAGCTAGGTAAGCTGGGATATCGGGCCTTGGCCAAAAAAGCCCAGTTATGCCGTACCGAGGTTACTTACCTAGGCTACTTGCATAAGGATGGAAAGAGGTGGCTGATGGAGACCTGGAAGAAGACAGTAACCTAAATCCCAACCCCAACTACACCCCGGCAGGTGAGGGAGTTTTGGGGGGACAGCTGGCTTCTGTAGACTGTGGGTACCTGGGTTTGCTACCCTGGCTCCCCCCTAACCAAAGAGAAGGGGGAGTTCCCATGGAAACCAGAATGTCACGAGGCATTTGAAAACATCAAGAGTGCCCTCCTGTCGGCACTGGCCTTGGCCCTACCTGATTTAACCAAACCCTTCACCCTCTATGTAGATGAAAGGGCAGGAGTTGCAAGGGGGAGTCCTCACTCAGACTCTGGGGCCATGGAAAAGGCCTGTAGCATATTTATCTAAAAAACTGGACCTTGTGACCAGCAGGTGGCCCTCCTGCCTAAAAGCCATTGCAGCAGTGGCTCTGCTTGTGAAAGACGCTGACAAACTTACCCTGGGACAAGAGACAACAATCGTGGCCACACATGCCCTAGAGAGCATCATCAGGCAGCCACCAGATCGATGGATGACTAATGCTCTTATGACCCACTACCAGAGTCTCCTGCTGACTGAGTGAATAGTCTTTGCTCCCCCTGCTGTCCTCAACCCTGCTACCCTACTACCAGAGGTAGATGACTCCACCCCAGCACACTGCTGCCTGGAAATTCTGGCTGTACCACACCAATTCCAGGTGGGCAACTCGGTACTGGTTCGGCAACATCGAGCAGGCACCCTTGAACCCCGTTGGAAGGGATCCTACCTAGTGCTCCTGACTACCCCCACCGCTGTCAAGGTCTAAGCCTGGATTCACTCGACCCACGTCAAAAGAGCACCTAGAGGCACCCAGGATTTCCCTGGCACCCAAGATGAATGGACCATGGAAAAGACTGATGATCCTCTTAAGCTGTGTCTACGCCGCAGACGCAGCTCTGAGGGATCTTAGTAGAAGGTCTTGGGTCACTGGAGGGTATGCCTTCAAAGGGAATTATGGGACCTGGCATCATCTTTTTCCTTCTGGCCATGAGGCCAAATTCCTCTTCTCAGTTGACTATGGATATTATAATAATTCCATTTTTACTATAATATTTACTTATTTGGGATCTCCAAAACTATGAGCCGAAATAAATCTTTCCTCTTTTGTAAGTGGATTTTCCTTGGGTGTTTTGTTACAGTGTTACACTGACTGAACTGACGCCCTCAATTCCTGTTTCTTCTTAGTTAACCTTCTAAGCAGGATTTTAATTTTCGTAAGTCTTGACACCTCAGTGACTGACTCTAGATGAAATGTCTGTGCTGCTATTGCTAAAGTGGAGCCTGGGGCCCGTTGAGTTTAAGGAGACTCACGGGCAACCCGTTTCCTTTTAAGATGGAACCTATCACTTACACCGAAACAGGAATGCAAATGCAGATGCTTTCCCCGTAGAAAGCCAAGCTGTTAACTTGATACTTTGTTGCAAAATTGATCCTTCCATGCTTTTTAAATTCGGATGTCTAGGAAAACCAAATCCTACTTTTTTTTTTTTTTCAGCATCTCAACAACTTCATGCTTGAAAAAAAGGCTATGTGTGTGTTAATGACTTGATTCACAATACTGGAATGTTTCAGTTACAAAGTGTTAAGACTTCTGCTATAAAAGAGAAACAGCTGCAGCAGGGGTGTGGCTCAGCATATTGAGAGTTTGCCTGGCATTCAGGAAGCCCTGGGTTCAATAACCAACACCTCCTAAGCCAGGCATGGTGGCACATTCTCATAATCCCAGCACATAGCTGGTAGAGGCAGGAGGGTTGTCTAACTTCTAGGTCAGCTTTGGGCTACAGGGGACCCCCACTCTAAATACATACATACATACATACATGCATGCATCTATTTGGAATGATTGCTTCCCACAAATTCTATATTGAAAAAGGAGCAAACTGAGAGATTATACTGTTTTGTCTCTGGCATCCAGGTGGGTAGGTCAGACTTAATAGAGTCTAAGACAATGTGTTTTTCTGTTCTCGCAAATGCTTTTGTAGGAATATAAAGCTAAAAATAGAGATTGAAATAACATCCACCAGGTAGAAATACAGTAATTTAGAAGGTCTGTCGGTTACTGTGCGTTCTAGAAAGGGCAATTTTCTAGGGAGTACTGCTGTTCTGACAATCCACTAGATCCTTCGTGTTACAGGGACACCTGGCACTTCGCTAAGTCACCTGGTCTCAGTGATTGACACCAGACACAGCTGTCCCTCAGTATCCATGGGGGATTGGTTCCCTCTGCATACCAACTAGAATCCAAAAAATTCTGATGTTACATGTAAAATGGTTTCTTATTTGCCTACAACCTATTCAATTCTCCCATGTACTTTAAATCACTTCTGGGTTACTTACAATAACAACAATGTGTTTGCTACCTAAATCATTATAATGATTTGTTTAGGGAAGAGTGTTAGAAAAGAAAAAAGAAAAAAAAAAAGGGTGCTCATGCTTACCATAGACAGCAAAAAATATATTTTTTTTCAGTCTAGAGACGGTGATTGACTCCAAAGCAAGGACGCCAGGGACACAGAGGCTGACTGGCTGTTTATGCAACTTGCCAAAGAGAGGGAGCCATGCTCTCTCATTCATAAGGTGTGAGCTGACTTTGGAAATGAGAGAATTAAATTCCAGTTAAATTTCCTTGTCTATCATTGTATGACCCCAACAAACTGTTACATCCTCATCTGATCTACCAAAGAGGAGGGATGTTCTTGCCTGAAACAAGTTTGGGCACAAAATTGATGCTATTGCAGTACGTGTGTGTGTGTGTGTGTGTGTGTGTGTGTGTCTACACTAGGTAGCTTGTTACTGTTGTCCAGAGGGGATCTTGGTACATATTAATTTCAAGGGATGTATATGTTTCTGCTTTCTTCTATTCCAGATATCCACATCTGAAAAGCTTAGATGTAAGAGTAGGTATAGTGGGGGCTGGTGAGATGGCTCAGCGGGTAAGAGCACTGACTGCTCTTCCGAAGGTCCTGAGTTCAAATCCCAGCAACCACATGGTAGCTCACAACTATCCATAATGAGATCTGACGCCTTCTTCTGGTGTGTCTGAAGACAGCTACAGTGTACTTAGATATAATAATAAATAAATCTTTAAAAAAAAAAAGAGTAGGTATAGTGGAGTTCCATCTCTGAATCAATGTGGCCTCCCAGGTCTTGTGCCCCTCACCTACCTAGCCAGAATCTCTGTCTCAGTTCTCAGTTTCTGTGAGAAAGGCCTTTCCTGTCTCATTTCTTTGGGCTGGGGTGGGAGTAGGTTATTAAATGTGACAGCTAATGGGTAGCAAGATGGCTCAGTGGCACTGACTGCCAAGCTGATGACCCCGGGACCCACCTGGTAGAAGCTGTCCTTTAACCCCTACAACTTCACTGTGGTGTGTATGTGCATGGGAAATAAATGTAATAAAAATTACAAATTACAGTGTGACATCTGGGGCCTGGCCCTCCTTGAAGAGGATAGGTGGGTTAGACATGAGCCAACCTCCGTTGCCCTCCCTGAGATTTAAAGAATAGTATCTTTGCTGCAGACTGGGATCTCTTGGGCACAAGAATCCTTTACAGGGAAGGTGTAGTGGCTCATGCCTTTGATTCCAGCCCTTGGGAGGCAGAGGCAGGCAAATCTCTGTGAATTTAAGGCCAGCCTGGTCTACATAGTGAGTTCCAGGACAGACAGCACTATCAAAAAATCATCATCAACAACAACAACAAAAATTCCCAAATGTGTATACCAAAAGTGAATATGGATATATACCAGCTACCCACCACCCCACCTTCAACAGTCAGCCGAGGGCACGCTGGGTTCATGTATGCCCTGCTTCCATTTCCACCCAAGATACTTTAAATTCCAGACAGCACAGTGTGTCATACTTAAATTCTTCAGCACGGGTTTTAAGGTGACAGTGACACCCATGTAGGGCCTGCCAGAGTCTTCAGAGGATAGCATGGGGAAAGCTCAGAAACACCTACCAGAAGAACTACGGAGACTCAAAATAGCTGGGGAAAAGGCCACCCTCAGGGCAGAAGCAGCATTATCAGAAGGAGCTGCCAGGAAAAAAATCACTTTTTAAATTTTTTTTAAAAGATGTATTTATCTCATGTATGTACTGGCTAGTTTTGTGTGTCAACTTGACACAAGCTGGAGTTATAACAGAGAAAGGAGCCTCCCTTGAGGAAATGCCTCCATGAGATCCAGCTGTAAGGATTTTCTCAATGAGTGATCAAGGGGGGAGGGCCCATTATGGGTGGTGCCATCCCTGGGCTGGTAGTCTTGGGTTCTATAAGAAAGCAATCTGAGCAAGCCAGAGGAAGCAGGCCAGTAAGTAACATCCCTCCATGGCCTCTGCATCAGCTCCTGCTTCCTGACCTGCTTGAGTTTGGGTTCTGGCTTCCTTTGGTGATGAACAGCAATGTGGAAGTGTAAACTGAATAAACCCTTTCCTCCCCAACTTGCTTCTGGTCATGATGTTTTGTGCAGGAATTAGAAGCCCTGACTAAGATAATGTATATGAGTATATTTGTATACACGAGCACGCACAAACACACACACACACACAGATGCTGTCTTCATGCACACCAGAAGAGGGCATCGGATCTCATTACGAATGGTTGTGAGCCATCCTGTGATTGCTGGGAATTGAACTCAGGACCTCTGGAAGAGCAGCTAGTCCTCTTGACGGATGAACCATCTCTCCAGCCCCAAATCCCTCTTTTCTATGCTTCGTGCTGAGCACTGGGCAATAGACAGAGCAGAAGTGGGATGCCACAGCAGCCCAAGACCCTCTCTGAACTGCACTCTGGGGAAACTCAACCAAGTGTCACTCAACCAGTGATTGACCATATGCTGAAACCTGCCCAACATAATACAATGAGACTTCATTCAGCAAGTGGAAAACCTGTAGGAACCAAAGTATACAAGGGAATTTTCACAGAAACTCAGTGTAATGAGAATTTTGGAATTTTAGTTTCTTTAAAAAACACATGAATATATGTTTCCATTTTAGTTCCAGGTGTGGGATAGGAGTCGCTTCAGATTTTCCACAACAGCTGACTATGATTTGCCTTGTGCTCTGGCAGGGGAGTGATTTTGCCAACTACAGATAGTTTCTGCCATTGTGGAACTTTTGGAATTCTGGGGACTTTTGAGAGGGTATATGAAACTCCCACCCCAAAAGGCTGTAGGAGTTTTGAAGCATGGGGCTGGCATAGTAGTGGCCTGACAGTGGGAACTTAAAGATCAGGATGGAGAGATTTTGGAGCTCTGAGTCAGGGAGTCTCCATGAGATGAGAACAGGCCAGCCATTGCCCGCCAGTACCTGGTTGGACAGCCCATTGGGTCGGTGTCTTGCCAACAATAGTGTGGATTCTTTTTTAATATTTCCCAAAACACCCCAAGAGGGAGAGTGTGTTGTTGTTTGGTTTCTAGTTGTTGTTGGTTACTGTTGGGCGTGGTTTATTAAGTAGCCATGCACAAAGAAGAAATTAGATATCCTGATGGTAAAGATCAAACTTGTCCTAAGGAACCTGATGCCCCTAATCAGAAGGAAATATTCTAATGATGATATCATCCCTTTCTAGCCCCCAACTTTATCCAGGGAGTTCTATCCTTTTTTTTCTCTCTTATCTAGTGTTAGGGGGTTGAAAGGGTGGAAGAAAAGAGGTAAAGAGAGGGAGAAAAAGAACCCACAAAGTAGCTAAAGACAAGCTACGCAATCGGGGCCTTGTGAAGCCCTGCGTGGGCAGGACAGAACTCTGAAGGAATGTACAGAGGTGTGAGCAGCTCTGAGATTCTTCTGTGACGCATGGACTGAACCAGCATCTCTAATCTGATCCAGAGGGGAGGACAGAACCGCTCAGCCCAGAGGAACTCCCAGGGATGGTACAGGACTTTGTGGGGAGGACATCAATACACTCAAGACTAAACGTAGCAATCCAGCCTGTGTTGGTTACTTTTCTGTTGCTGTGATGAAATGCCATGATCAAGGCAGGGCAGGTATGGGATGTACTGGAATAGTTGTGTGGTTTTTTTTTTTTG
>NW_022196891.1:75088711-75111948 GCF_008632895.1 Mastomys coucha | reverse complement strand
ACAAAAATTCCAGAATTCTCACTACACTGTCTCTGTGAAAGTTCCCTGGTATACTTTGGTTCCCACCAGGTCTTCAGCTTGCTGGGCGCAGTATGGACGGAAGGGTTTATTTGGGGCTTACAGTTCTAAAGGGACGGGAGTCCATGACCATCATGGCCGGGAGCATGGCAGCAGACACGGTGCTGGAGGAACTTCTGAGAGCCTGTATCCTGATCCATAAACAAGAAGCAGAGAGCACATGGGCGATGACTTGCGTCTTTTCAAACCTCAGGGCCCACCCCGAGCAGCATACCTTAGTGTTCCATGGCTATGAAGAGACACCATGACCACAGTGACTCTTCTAAAGAAAAAACATTCAACTGGAGCTGGCTTTCAAAGGTTTTGTCCCTTATCATCATGGCAGAGGGCATGGTGGCATGCAGGCAGACATGGTGCGAGGGAAGTAGCTGAGGGTTCTATATTTGGATCTGTAGGTAGCAGGAAGACAAACTGTCCCTGAGCCTGGTTTGGGCTTTTTGAAACCTCGGAGCCTACCCCCAGTAACACACTTCTTTTTTTTTTTTCTTTTTTTTTTTCAAGACAGGGTTTCTCTGTGTAACCTTGGCTGTCCTGGAACTCACTCTGTGCTGCACGCACAGTAGGTCTACAGTATCAGGGTTAAAACCTGATCATGGACAAGAGGCATTATGACTCTAAAGGGAGTTTGTCTCCTGGGGATTTCAGTCAGTTGTGGGCATCTCCTAACTCAGACATGTTCCAGATTGATCTCTGCTAAGTCTGTGGAGAGATCTGTGTGCTTTCTTTATTCAGGCATAAAGGTGCCCTAAGAAATATTTTGTTACAGCTAACACTGAGATTGAACATTATTTCCTGGCCTTCACAGTGTTTCAATAATCTTAATAGATTTCCTAGCTGTAATTAGCTGGGAATTTTTACTAAGAAGCTGTCTTATCAGAAACGCCTCACACAGAAAGAACTATTTTACTGCCAGTGAGAAGCTAGAAGTTAAAAGTGATAGGGCTTCCACCACTAATTATTTGTTATAGCCAAGGAATGATAAAATACGACCTTCAGCTACTTGCCTTAGACAGACCCTGAGAGTTTATCTTGGGGCTGCCAGGACAACCTAGCCCAAGAAGAAAGACACCTCTGCTCCTCTGCCTTGCACCTGGCTGTTTGATTTTACTGACCTTGATGTAGCCATCTCCTGCCTATGTGACTTCTGTAGTTTGCTCTGTTTTCTGTATACTATTTAAGCCTGATTTCTATTTTGTACAAATTGCATTCAGTTACAGCACTCCTTTGTGTCTGTTTCTGTTTGTCATTTCTTCACCAACGCGTTGTCTACCTGGCTAGGACCTTGTTCCCCCCACGGGTTGAGGGAGGCCGGGACTGGCTGGCCCGTGGCAACTCTGTAGACCAGGCTGGCCTCGAACTCAGAAATCCACCTGCCTCTGCCTCCCAAGTGCTGGGATTAAAGGCGTGCACCACCACCGCCCAGCAGTAACACACTTCTTTCAACAAGGCCACACATAGTGCCATTCCTTGGTGACCAAGCACTTAAATCTAAGTCTTTGGGTGCCATTCTCATTCAAACCACCACATCCTCCAACAAGACCACACTTCTTAATCCTTCCCAAACAGTTCCGCTAACTGGGGACCAGGCATTCAAACACAGGAGCCTATGGAAACTATTCTTTTTTTTTTTTTTTCCTTTTTTTTCCTTTTTTTGGTTTTTCGAGACAGGGTTTCTCTGTGTAGTCCTGGCTGTCCTGGAGCTCACTCTGTAGATCAGGCTGGCCTTGAACTCAGAAATCCACCGGCCTCTGCCTCCCAAGCGCTGGGATTAAAGGCGTGCGCCACCACCACCCGGCTGAAACTATTCTTTTTTAAAAGATCTATTTAAAGATTTACTTCTCTTATGTATATGAGCACAATGTCCCTGTCTTCAGACACACCAGAAGAGGGCATCTGATCTCATTACAGATGGTTGTGAGCCACCATGTGGTTGCTGGGAATTGAACTCAGGACCTCTGGATGAGCAGTCAGTGCTCTTAACCACTGAGCCATCTCCCCAGCTCCTATGGGAGCCATCCTTATTCAAGCCAGTATAAACTGGTTGTTTTCCTATCGTGTAGCACCGCCCAGCTCTCTCCTCCCTCTCCTACTCTTTCTTTTCTTAATAGCCCAAGGTCAATTTGATGGGAACTCAGAGAAAGTCAAGTGAAAGGCTGGAGAATCTTAGAATGTATAACTTTTACCTAAAAGGGGGCATGGAAAACCTCTGCCACAAGCCAAAAAAAAAAAAAACGTGGAGTAGCTAGTTCCAGGAACTTTGCTAACCCAGAGCCTCAGGGCTCTGGTTCCCAATACCTGCCCCTCTTGAATGATCCACAATAAGGGTGGAACTAAGAATGAAGGTCTAGTGGTTTATGAGACTCTCCACCCTGTCAACCAGTAGATGGAGATTACATTCCTAGAATGAATATATTCCCCTCCCTAACTGAACACCTTGGGTCAGGTCCCTCTGAAATTTTCCACTGTTTTTATGTTCTGTTTCCTTGGTAACTCTCTCTCCTCCCCTAGCTTCCCTTAAATACCCCACACTTCTTGTGTTCGGCGTCGAACTCCTCTGACTGGCAAGATCATGAGATCGACCCGGTACCGGTATCCCTAATAAACCTCATGTGATTGCAGCAAGTTCGATCTCTAGTGAGTCATTGGGTGGTCGTGTCATCCCGAGACTTGAGTAAGGATCTCCCCAGTTCTGGGGGTTTTTCAAAGCACTCTGCTCCCCTGTAAGCCCCAACAGAAGCGGGCTCTCATCCGGACTTGTCCTAACTTGACCCACCCATCCATGATGATCTTTGTTGATTTCATGGGATTGAGAAGCACCGTAGGGAGAGAAAAAAAAAAAAAGCAGCACTGCGAGAAAAGTAACGGAGCACGGGAGACCCAGAGTCTCCAGAGCCAAGAAAAGCCCATCTTGTAAATCGGTGAAAGCGAGGCATGGGGGAGCATGCCTTTAATCCCAGCACAGGGAAGGCAGAGGCAGGTGAAGTCCTTCCATGGTAAGGGATAAGCCAAGGACAGCCGCCTGTGCTCAGAAGTAGCTGGAACTAAAACGCCACACCCCTCAAGTGACTACAAATGAAACATGCCATCCCTAAATATGCCTCTTTTGCAATGAGGATTAGCTTTATTGGGAAAAACAGGAACAGCAGATGCTCAGGAAATAAGATTTACTGCTATTCTTTCTTAAAGGAAATCTGAGTGGGTTCTTACCGTTTGGATTCCTGGCCCTGGGGGTAAAGGCTTGCTCTCCACGCCCACCCTGAGTGGCAAGCACTATTGGGAGGTGCAGGGCCTGGTGGGAGGTCTTGGGCTTTCCTTTGAAGGGGGAGAGGAGCCACAGCCTCTTCCTTATTGTCTTAGTTTGCTTTGGGACCCTGCGATGACTTGTGCCACCACGGTGTGCTAGAAGGCTCAATAATGTTGGGGCTGTAGAGGAGGATCATGGTACACGGCCACAGTTTCACTCTTACAACAACAAAGTGCTTTCATTTGACACCCGGACTTAATAATTACAACTCTGTGTGTGTGTGTGTGTGTGTGTGTGTGTGTGTGTCTAGGACGACTTACTGGTACCCACATCTCCATTACAGAAAGTTGCCTTCTGAATATCAGTGTATGCCACAGAATGAGAGGTTCATGGGTTCTCCAGCAACTGAGGGAAGCTAAAGGGGTTTTCCTGAACATCTGACTTGCCTTTCCTGAACATTCTCGATTTTGGAATGACATGTTCTGAACCCATCGCATCTACGTGCTCTATTATACCAGATGGATGGCTTTACCTACCTTGAGTTTCAGTATCCTCAATCAGTTAAAATGAGACTTTTTCTTCAGTTGGGAATCACTTCTTGTGAGGATTATGTAGTAATTTATTCACGGTACATTTGCTTTTTGCCAAGCACATGCTAAACTATATACACAGTCTATGTATATCGACAAACCATTCATAAGGCCTAAATCTCCAGGCCAGCGCAGCCAAAGACCCAGGGCTCGGTCCAGTGTGGCTTAATAGCCAAGAGGCAGCTGAGGCCCCGGGGCCGCCAGGATCCCTTCTCATTATGTCTGAAGTCATTTTGTAAGGGAAGAGTTCAATCCCCACACCCCTTGTGCTTCTTTTGGTTGAGAAAGAGGCTCACTAGACAAGTGAACTAAACGCTACGATCCCAGGCTGATCTTGAACCCGAGTGCTGGGATTAGACATAGTGTCACTGTGCTTGGCTATGGCACACTGACTCTTGGACCTCAGGGTGTTTGGGGGCTTGCGGGGGGGGGGTGTCTCTGGATTCTAGGGCTTCCTCCAGAGAGCTAGGCTGTTATTGTGGAGTCATCCTCCGCGTTTCCTTGGTAACTTAACCCGGGAGGGTGGGGTGGGGTGGGGTGGGGTGGGGTGGGGGGCGGCTAAGGGCACACAACCGCTGAAGGCCACCCACGGAGAGACGTTGGTCCTCTTGGGGTCCTGGAACGCACGGCAGAGCTGCGCGGCTGGTGGCTTCCGGACTCGTGGGTCCCCGCTCAGCCCATGGCTGAGGCGCGGGGCCCACGGCGGGGCGAGCTGCTAGAGAAGGCGGCGCGCCTGCAGCGGGGCGCGCGGCACGCCGAGCCCGAGGCGGTGGCGCGCAGAGCGGCGGGCGACGGCGGCTCGGGTTCGGGCTCGGGCTTCTGGGGCTGGCGGCGGCTGTTCACGCGCGGAGCCCGCGGGGCGCGCCGGAGGAAGGGCAAGCTGGCGCGGCCCGGCGCCTCGGCCGCGTCGGAGCGCAGCGTGTGGGCGCCCCCGGGGCTGCAGAGGCTGCTGCAGAGGCTGGCGACGTGGCGGCGGCGCTACCTGCGGCGAGGGGAGCGGCCCGAGGGCCTGGAAGAGATCCCGCTGCTCGTGCTGGAGCGCGCGCGCACCGCCGACTAGGGGACGCCCAGGCTCGCCTCGCCTGCCCGCCCGCACCCCGGCGTCCGTTAGGTTTTGTAAACGAGTTCAAGAAGTGGAAATAAACCCGCCCCACCCCACCCCCCGCCTCGCACTGGATGAATGAAAGGAGGTGAATGTGGGGGACCAAGCGCGCCCCAGACACTGGAGGGGGTGGGGTGGGGTGGGGAGATATCAGCTTTGTTGAGCAGGTGGTGAAGTCATTAAGAGTCCCCAGGCCGGTCCGCCTTGGGCAGCGCGACAAGGTTGCCTTCGGGGCACTCCCCTCCCACTGTCCCCTGCCCCGCTGGGTGTCGTGGAATTGAGCCGTCATCCTTGGTTTTCTTTGGGACTTATAATGAGCATGTTGAGCGAACCCTGCTTTTTAAAAACTTTATTATTTAGGGTCCTAGAGATGGCAAGAGCCTGTGGTGCAAACCCGGGAAGCCAGTTCAATTCCCCCTGGAGGGTCCTCTGACCGCCACACGCACAATAGTAATATTTGGTTAAAAATAATTTCACAATTTCATATATGTACACACACACACACACACACACACACACGTACATTTACCTCATACGTTGATCATATTCCTGCCCCTTGTCCTTTCATTCTCCCGCTCACTCTCTGGAATCTTCCTTTTCCCAGGTCTTTAGTGTGGAAGTGTGAGAACTGCTGTCGGAGATAAAAGCAAAGGAACCTCCACCAAGAGATTTCTGCCTCCGCCCCTCCCCGTAGGTGTGGTTTGACTCCTCTTCCTCCTCAATAAAAACTTGTTAATGATACTCTAGCCTGGCATATGCGCGTCAGGATGAAAGTGAAATGTCACCAGCGAAAGTGCCAAAAGCACTCTAGAAGGCTTAGAGGTTAATAAGCTATCGGGATGGCCTTTCCTGGGGCTGTTCCCACCCGCCTCCGCCTCCCCCTCCTCCCCCTCCTCCTCCACGGCTCCACAGATAGGTGTTGTCTTTTGGAATGGCTTTGGAGTTTCCTCTCCCATGGTTCTCAACCTTCCTAAGGCTGTGACCCTTTACAACAGTTCCTCGTGTTTCTGTGACCCCTCAATCACAAACTTCCTTCATTGCTGTGTCATATCTGTAATTTAGCTACTGTTATGAATTGTAATGTAAATACCTAAAATGCGGGTTGGCTGATATGGGACTCCTGTAAAAGGATCATTAGACTAGCCAAAGGAGACGTGACCCACAGGTTGAGAGACACTGACCCAGAGACTTCACATGGAGAGAAAAGCCTGGAGAGGACTATTGTAATTTACACCATCCACCCGTGGTGGCAGGGGAGGGGAGAGGGCAGGCAGAGTGTGTCCAAAAAGCACAGTTACAGCACTTAGAACTTAGGTGTCTCTGAGGTTCGAGAATCAGGCAGCTCTGATGTCCTATGAGCCGAGCAGAGGGGGGCTTTTAGGTGGAAAAGGGCTGAAGCACACAGAACACACCGGACTTCCCACTTCAAAGCTACTTTCCTACAAGGTATGGTGGTGGGAGAAAGCACAGAAGACTGCGTGGTTGCTTCCTGCTGTAAGGAAAGGACACAGGAAAACGGCACAATCACGAGTCAGACACCAGAGGGAACTTCATACCGAGTGGAACTGGCCTGGTTGAGACATTGTGTTGGTCCCGCAGAAAGGCATCAACAGGTTTGCAGGTCATGGAGAGTGGACTCCTTCCTCCTGATCAATGGCGGACTCTACCTCCACTTCCCAGGTTATACCAATTCTAAGAAAGGGGAGCTTCACAATTGCCCTTCCTTAAAATTTAAAATACCCAAGACAAAGGTAGAGGCATTGTTAAGGGCCCAGGGTTCACGGAAGAACGATACCTCGGACTCAAACAGTCTGTAAACGCACAGCGTCTTATTCTGCAGAAGTCCCACACATTGGGGTCTGCCATCTACAAAGATGAAGGCGTGAAGTGGAAACTTCTAGTTCTTTGGAAAGTTACTTATGCTAAATGATGTTTTGCCAGGACACACAGGTGAAAGGAGGTCTTGCTAAAGCAAACACGTGAAAGACTTTCCTGGAGCCAACACAGGAACATTAAAAGAATGTTTGGATACAGCAGACATGTGAAAGGACTCTTGATGAAGTGTAAATGTGCCCCCCCCACCCCCAGGCAGTGGGAGAGGAGCACGGAGCTTTGGTATTCTTAGATAACAACACACTTGTGTTGGTTCGCCTTTACATAGTGTTGTTGAGCTCAATTTGTGACAATGCTGCCACTGAGAGAAACTCTCCCAAGATCTGCCCATGAGGCTCCTGTGGCAGTTTGCTGCTTCTGCAGCCTCACCTCAGGCTGGTTGGCCAGCCTGGCAGTTTCTTCAGGATTGAATTAGTTGCTGGTTTTTGCCTGATGTCTGCTTTCTGAAAGGACTAACTCAACCCTGCAGAAACTGCCAGGCCTGGCTTACTGTTCTTAACTGGAGTTATATCAGTGCAGAACACTTTATATCTATATCTATCTAATCTATATATCTCTATCTATTAATCTGAAAAGTCACCCTGTGAAAGGTTCAGCTACAATGGGATCCCTAACACTCAGTGGAGTCACTGGCTGGTGGTAAAACATGCGAATTTTTAAATGTTTTTGTTCTTAATGTTTTCTTTTCCTAAAATCAGTAAAGGGGTTCTCTTAACTCCCTGCCAGCCCTCCTCTCAGTTTCCAGCCCAGTCCCTTCAAGCATTTCTCCAGCCTTCCCTCCCTCAGTTCCCCACCAGTCTGCTTAAGCAATAACTAGGAGCCTGTCTGCTTAAGACAGCTTCAACTGCCACCACGTGTCTTCTGGGTTAGCCTGATCCACTTTCAACGGTCTTCTAGCAGTCTCTTCTCTGGATCCATGATCTATTTTCTCTCTGCTCATCTCTATCCTTCCCCAACAGCCTTCTCATCCCCAGCCCTACTAGACCTCTCTTCCTGCCCCGGCTGTCTTCTTTGACCTCCTGCCCTTCCACCACCTGGACCCCACCCTTCTCTCTCAGCCTCTGATGGCTTTTCACACCCTCTCCGGACCCCACCCTTCTCTCTCAGCCTCTGATGGCTTTTCACACCCTCTCCTGTTTCCCAGAAATCCAAGAGGCAACGGACACCGAAGGTCATCGGGTCAAGCGGTTCTCTTAAAGAGCCAGTTGACTAACAACTGGGGATCCTTTAAAGAGCCAGGCACAAAACTCTGGGCCAGCTAATAAAGGCTTTCTACTGGCTTAGACCCCTGTCTGAACAGTTTTCTCTGGTTCCATCTGTCTTCTGTCTCCTTCCTCCAAATGCTGGGGAGACAGGCATGTACCAGCACACCTGGCTCCTGTCTTGTCCTCTTAGCTCTTCATTGGATGCCTAAAAGTCCTAACCATGCTCATCCTGCCTTCTCATTGTTTCTGGGAAGTACTGTCCTCCGTTTTCTCCGGCTTGCAGCACCTCCACTGCTGACCGACTCAAAAGACATGATTCTTTCCCACCTCTCCCTTCCCTGAAGCTGCTTGGACTTGCTGTGGACCTACTCTGTGCTGTGGGCCTCCTCTGTTTTTTTTCCCCACACACACTTAATGGCCCTTCAGAGTTCATTTTTTTAAAAAAGATTTATTTATTCATTTTATGTATATGAGTACACTGTCACTGTCTTCAGACACACCAGAAAAGGGCATCAGATCCCATTACAGATGGTTGTGAGCCACCAGGTGGTTGCTGGGACTTGAACTCAGGCCCTCTGGAAGAGCAGTCAGTGCTCTTAACCACGGAGCCATCTCTCCAGTCCCCAGAGTTCATTTTAAAATCCTTTTATCAACAAGACAACGTGCAAAGGAAACCCCAATTCCCTGCTAACAAGTGTCTACTTGAGTTTTCAAGACATGGGGCACCTGGACATCCTGGAATGGGATACCAGAAAGGCACGCCCCTGCCCCCATCCCCCAGCAATTTGGCTGTTATATATGTCTTCCAGTTTCTCAATAATTTAAACAATTTGTTTAATGGTGTTGAACTTAGTATGAGTGCTTCCATATGTGATCTGTCGGTCCTGGTGTGGGAGCTGAGTCTCAAACAACAGCCTTCTGTGATTTTTTTTTTTTAATTTAGCAGGAGTGTTGATGGAGTCCTGGCCAAGAACCTGGGAGACTGAGAAATGCAGGAAAAGCAAGACATAGTGCAAGAAGGCTTGGACCAGGGACAAAGGCTTACAGCAGCTTCTCTGCAGCTCTGCGTCTTCTTAGACTTGGCCACCGCTGTGCACCTGGCATTTTTCTGTGACTTTATCCTTTACCCAGCTAGCTTATAGAATCTTTAAGTCTGTGCCCCGGAGTCTACCTGCCCCTCCTCCTGGTCTAAGCCCCTCCTGTGTTAGGAAAGAGAAAAGCCATGAAGCTTCATTCTGGGGAAATCCGTTTCCCTGTGATCTTGTGCAGAACTGATTGGGCAGTGAATCCAATGAAGCCTGGATTTAAAAGCTGCTCCGGAGGTGCAGTGGAATCCTCTCTGCAGGGAGAGGCTGATGATAGACCGCTAGATACCAAATTGGCAAACCATCACATACCGGAAAGGAAGTGATAACTGAATAACACGCACGAAACACCAACGGCTTTGATGCTCCCTGGATTTCTTTCTGTTATACAGGAAAGAGCCAATTGAAATCACAGTTCATTTCCCAACCTTTAATTTGAATGTAGCTGTGCCTTTGTGTTTTGACCATTCTATGGACTTTACAGGATTTCCACCTCACTAGACTTAGTTAGCCAAGACTCAGGGTTGGTTTGTGCGGTGCATGCTCTTTCTTCCTCTCTCCTTCCTACCTCCCTCATCTATCAGTTCTCTGTAATGAGCACACAGCTTGATGAGGTATTTAGATTATTCAGATGATTATCATAGTGATTTTATTATTTGTTTCATGTATATGAGTGATCACTCTTCAGACACCCCAGCAGAGGGCATCAGATCCCATTACAGGTGACCGTGAGCCACCATGTGGTTGCTGGGATTTGAACTCAGGACCTCTGGGAGAGCAGCCGTTTCTCCAGCCCTTACTGTAGTGATTGAAGGGACAGACTCTATTTGATCCCTGTGCCACACCCGGCTTTGCTTGTCTGGCTCTTTGCAGCTACCTCCCTCTCAGAAGGGACAGCTTTGGGCAAGTTTGCCTGTTAAGTGCCAGCTGTGTCCTCTAGACCTCTAGCCAGCCTGGGCGCAGGTCAGCTAAGTTTTGGGAATGAGCACCTGGTGCCCCCTCCTTCCCCTCTCATCCAGCACAAGGCTGGGGTTTTCCACGCTTTACAATGGTAGCTTTCCACGGTGACCACAGGGCAGAGAGCAGCACCACAGGGCCCGTTCTCCTAAACCCATCTTCTTCCTAGTGGAGAACCGGGAATGTTTTTAATGCAGTACTTCACTGTTCAGGCACTATTCTGTTGCCTTAAATATTCTAGAGACAGCTCTTGGCCCGAGGAGGTAAGCCAGCTTAGATTTTTGTGTCGGCAAAGCTTATTTTTTTGTTTAGTTTCAGGATTAGAAACGGAAACCAAGATCCACAGATTCTAAGCAAGCGCTCTACCACAGAGCTCTACCCACAGCCCTTTTAATTTTTGAACCAGGCTTCCTTAGTTAGGCTTTCTACTGCTTTGATGAAATACCATGACCACAAGGAACTTGGGGAGGAAAGGGTTTATTTGGGGGTTATACTTCCACAAGACTGAGGGCAGTCAGGGCAGAAATTCAAACAGGGCAGGAGCCTGGAGGCAGGGTCTGGTGCAGAGGTCATGGAGGGGAGCTGCTCACAGTTTGCTCCTTAGGGCTTTCTCAGCCTGCTTTCTTTATAGAACCCAGGACTACTAGCCCAGGAATGGAATCACCCACAATGGGATGAAATGGAACCACCCACAATGGGCTGGGCCCTCCCCCATCAATCATCTGTCAAGAAAATGTACCAGGATTGCTCACAGATCAGTCTGCTGCATTTTCTCAGTTGAGGTCTCTTTTTCCAAAAATTATCCTCGCTTATGCCAAGTTGACATGAGAGACCAGACCAACTCCATCTTCAGTTCAGGGTCCAACTTAGAGAACCTGACCTAAGGTTGAACTGGAGTTGACCAACAAGCCTGAACCTAACATTGGTCTTCGGGTCACCCCCATCAGGTCTACACCTAGCATTAGTCTCTTGGTCACTACCTAACAACCACCAATCGGGAGGAAAGCAGAAGTTACAGTTGTACTTACCTAGGAAAGTTTATGGTTTGGCTCCCAGCACCAGCCAATCATTTTAAAGGGCAACGAATTCCATAATAGACCCCCAGTCAGATGTGTGTACAAAGCTGGATGGATATCCCCTTGCTTGCTTGCTTGCCTCTATAAATGCTTGCTTAAACTGGGCTCGGGGCTTCACCCTCCCATCCTGCTTCACCAGTGATGACGGTGTAAGCCCAAGCTGGAGCTTGAATAAAGACCTAGTACGATTGCATCAGAATCAGGTCCTTGGTGGTCTTTTTTGGGGTCCATGAAACAGGCACAACAGACATAAAACTAGCCAGCACACTGGGCCTCGCCAGACTTGAAATCCTTATGCCTCAGCTTCCCAAACAGAAACAGTGAGCTTATGGCCACAATGCTGGCTAGCTTCCTCTTTTAGAGGCATTTCGCATCAGGTTCTCCCAAGGTGACTGTGGCAGAAATGGTAGCAGTAGGAAAGGAGCTAGAAGGTCCCCCAAGGTAGCTGTGGGGCTAGCTCCTCCCTGCACCTCCTCTGAGCCTTTCTGAATATATTACCTCCAAGTCTCACTGCAGATAGCTTCGCCTGTCTGGTCCCGAAGGACATAACAGAGGAGGGACTTACACTGCCATGAGTGACAGTAGACATTGTTCAAAAGCCCAAAGTTAGATATTTATTTATTTAGTGTAATTCATGTGCATCAGGGAGAATCAGATCTCATTGTAGATGGTTGTGAGCCCCCATGTGGTTGCTGGGAACTGAACTCAGGACCTCTGGAAGAGCAGCCAGTGCTCTTAACTGATTTCTTTAGTATGGGAGACCTAGCCTCTTAAGAGTGACTAGCTTCTTAAGGGGGCAGACCCATGTTGTAACAGACATAATTGTCATCAATATAATGGATCTGTGTTGGATGTCGTGGAAGAGACAATCGATCAAGATCTCTTTGAACTGAGTTGTGACACAGGGCTGGAAGGATAACATACTCTTGAGGTAGGACAGTGGAGGCATACTGCTGGACTAACCAGGGGCTAGGAAGTGTGACGATTTACAGCACATCTGGGGTAGCAGCTGCGATGGAATTGCCACTTGATTAAACTTACAGTAATCATCGACTGTCTCCAGGATCCATTCATTTTCCGCAAGGGCCAAAGAGGAGACAGAGTTAAGTAGAGTGGAAGCGCCATCAAACCTGCATCTTTCAAGCCTTCTCTTGGCACTAGTTTCTTCAGTCCCTGCAAGGATTTGTACTAGTTTTAGTTCGGTGTTTCCAAGGGCAGAGGCAGCTTTAATGGATCCCTTTTGGTCTTTTCAGTCACCATAGTCCCCATGCCCTCCACAGATCAGGGAACCAATGAGGGAACTCTGCCAAGTCTTAAATATATTTGTCCCAACTATGTATTTCAGGACTGAGGAAGCAGCCACCAACAGGATGAACGAATGTAGGGACCCATGGTGTAAGGTGAAAATGCCCACAGTTTCATGAACTGGGTTCTCTCCGGAGAAGAACCAAAGGACCTGAAATAGACGGTTCGAAATGCAAAGAGAAATCACGAAGTCAATTTGAAATAGCCCAATCAAGACTTCACTTTACTTACAATTAGCCAGGGTTTTTATAGTCACAGGAGAAGCCAAAACCAAATCTCTAGATTACAAGATATTTGCATACTGCAAAAAAGGTTCAGGTGCCAAAGTCCCCAGGTTCGGAAGATCTTCAGGCAGTGGGTGTACTCAGGTGGTGGGCGTGCTCAGGTGGTGGGCGTGCTCAGGCAGTTTCTTCAAAGATGAACTGACAGTCTGCAGAGAGCATTTGTCTTAGCTCCCCAGATGGTAGCCTCCAAGCAGAGACTGCCAGAAGACCAATGGCTGAGGGGAAGGGGGAGGTAACAGTTCCTCCCTTTTTATTTAGAAAATAGCAGGACTAAGGCATAATCATACATCACAGTCCTGTATGGGAATTTTCATAGTGCCTTGGTGAATTTCACCTGCAGGATAATATCTACTGGCAAAATATCTTACCAGTCATAGAGAATCACGTGCATCTAGTTTGAATTCTACAAACCAGGCTCATTTCTTGTTTTTTCAGGACACAGCCACTCGGCATGTGCCTCTGTCTTAGGTTGATTTCTTTGCCAGAGACCTAACTAGCTGAACACAGGTTCTCAAAATGCACCTCCTTCCCATGCATTTAATGTCAAGACATGCCTTTACCACCTGCAATGTCCACAAGCTGTCCCAGTCTCTCTGGAAGCCATCTTATCTGAAGTCCTCGTAAAGCTGCTCGCCAGTGTGCTGGAGATGAGTGTAGGCACCTGATTGAGTTGCAAAATACCAACTCCAACTCTGGGAACCTTTGCTGAGAACAGGCCTCAATTCAATTGCAGATTATTTCAGGCTGAAAACTCTGGGACTGCACCAGCCTGAAAGGGCTAAACACTGTAGGAGTAACCAAACTTTTGCTCCTGGTGTGAGCAAGCGAACTTGACTTAAGTGGGCATTTCCAGAGTGACAGAAAAAGCTGCCATCTCAAAAACAAAAGAACAAAGAAAAAGATTTTTTCAGCAGTGCGTTTAAGCACACTTACTAAGAAGGCTGTGGACTTGCACCCACCTGACGGACCAATCTTTCAGGCAACCACCGTGCCCCATCTTCCTTCTGAGAAAAAATACACAAGAACCCTCTGCCCCAAACCAAAACAGGATCTGGGCCATTCCAGGTATTAGTGAGTGGATCTCTTCATCTCACCATGGTATACGAACTTGAAGTGTTAGGATGCCAGTGTTGGTCCGCAGTGGACTGACCCCCCAGTGTCAGTCTGCAGGAAGTTCAAAACAAACAACACAAAGGCAAGGTGTGCTTTTAAAGATCTAGGAGGATACAAATTCCCTCCTTTAGTTTTCAAAAGCCAATTTTGAGTACAGTGTGCACATTCAACAATCCCTTGCCCCATTGGGTTATACGGGATTCCAGTTTTATGTTTGATGCCAAATTCTTTACAAAATGACATAAAATTTTTGCCAGAGTAAACTGGCCCATTGTTTGTTTTAATAACTTTAGGTAAGCCCATAACATTAAAGGCTTATAAACAATGATCAATTACATTTCTAGAGGCTTCTCCTGAATGCAGGAAAGCAAATATGAATCCTGAACAAGTGTCAATACAGGCATGTATATATTTAAGCTTTCCAAATTCTGCATAATGAGTTATATCCATCTGCCAAATATGATTGGGCATAGGCCTCTTGGATTTACCCCGAAATGCAGAACTGGAGACAATGTAATGCAGTTAGGGCATTGTTTTACAAACATTCTTGCCTGCTCTTTGGAAACTTTATATCTGAGTCTCAAGGTATGGCTAGGAAGGTGGAATTTTTCTTTCTTTTTTTTTTAAATTTATTCATTATTATATCTAAGTACACTGTAGCTGTCTTCTGACAGCACCAGAAGAGGGCGTCAGATCTCATTACAGATGGTTGTGAGCCACCATGTGGTTGCTGGGATTTGAACTCAGGACCTCTGGAAGAGCAGTCGGTACTCTTAACCACTGAGCCATCTCTCCAGCCCCCCTGGAAGGTGGAATTTTTCATGCTCAAGTTTAGCTAATGCAACAGGATCTGAAACTAAGACTTCTCCTACAAGAGCTCTGTCAATACAATCATTACCTGCAGCCAATGGTCCAGGAAGACCAGAATGAGCTCGTATATGACCAATATAAAAATGATTTTTTCGTGTAAGAATGACATTTTGCAATTGTGAAAATAAATATCCTGCTGTAGTATTAAAATTAAATGTACCACATGTTTCTAACAAAGGAATTGATTGTGCCATGTATAGGATATCAGTGAAAAGATTGAAAGCATCGGTCACAGCCTGAAACACATTTAATACTGCTATTAATTCAGCTAACTGAGTTGAGAGACCAGGAGTTTCTATGACTACCTGTTGATTATTCATAAGATATCCAACTCGTCCTTTAGAGGCTATCAGTAAATATCACAAGGGCATTACTCAAAGGTTGTAGAGAATTCATGTTAGGAAATATCATTTCATGCACATTTAAAAATTTTATCAGTTTATCCTGAGGATAATGATTATCTATAATTCCCTGAAATCCTATCTGAGCAAGCAACCAATCTGTGCTATGCTGTTTTAACCAGGAATCTTGATCTAAAATAAAAGGCTGAATGATAACATCTGGTTCTTTGCCAAAATAAGCCAGCGCTTGTTTCCTACCAAACACAATTATTTGGGCAACAGCTTCATAATATGGCAAGATATTATGTTTAGGAGATACCCTTGAATGTATGCACATGAGAGGTGCTTTTTTGCCATAACAATGCTGTAGGAACATGAGTTGTGTTGAAAATTAACAAATGCAGGGGTAAAGGATAATCTATATAAGTAACAAATTGATTTTCAATAGCTCTTTCTACCTTCTGTAAAGCTGACATTCCTTCTCTAGTTAAAAAATCTAGGAGAATTTGGATCAGAATTACCTCTGAGAATATCAAATAAAGGTTTCAATTCTCCAGTAGTAAGATTTAAATAGGGATGAAGCCAATTGATATCACCTAATAATTTTTGAAAATCATTTAAGGTTTTTAATCTGTCTCTATGAATAACTATCTTTTGGGGAATAATAGCTTGATCCGTGAGTGTAAATCCTAAATAATTATACGAATCCTGAGTTTGCACCTTTTCTGGAGCTATCTGCAGTTCCTTTTCAGCTAAGCCAACTTGTAAGTCTCTATAACATAAAAGTACATCCTGAGAATTTTTTCCTGCTAATAGGACATCATCTGTGTAATGGACAATATATATCATTGGCCATTTTTTCCTTATAGGATCAATGAGTTGTGCCACAAATTTTTGACATAACATAAGACTATTAGCCATGCCCTGAGAAAGGACTGTCCATTGATATCTTTTCATAGGTTCTTTAAAATTAACAGATGGAACACTAAAAGCAAATCTCTCACAATCCTCAGGATGCAAAGGAATTGTAAAGAAACAGTCTTTTAAATCCATAACTATTTTCTAATATCCTTTTGGAATTCCCACTGGAGATGGAAGTCCAGTTTGTAATGCTCCCATAACTACCATTGTTTCATTTACCTTTCTTAGATCTTGTAACAGTCTCCATTTACCTGATTTTTTCTTGATGACAAATATTGGCATATTCCATGGAGAATTGGATTCCCTCAGATGTCCTGCTTCCAATTGCTCCTGCACTAGCAAAGAAGCAGCTTCTATCTTTTCTTGAGATAAAGACCACTGATCAACCCAACCTGGAATATTATTAATCCACTGGATTTTATCAGCATGGGGCGCAGGCAAGATAGTGGCCATCATGGAAAATGCTATGAACCTTTACTATTAGGATGAGGCTTAGGGCCTCCAAATGTTCTAGTGTCCTGTTCTGGCCTCTGCTTATTAGCTATTTCACTAGGGCTGCACAAGACAAGACCCATTTGTGACAGCAGTTCTCTTCCCCACAGAGTAACAAGCAGATTTGACATAACATAAGGCTGAATTTATCCTGAATTACCTTCCTCATCTCTCCAGGTTAGAAGCTTAGAGCTTCATTTTGGGTTATTGGCATAACCAATTCCTTGGAGATGAGTTATTGTCTTAAACAAAGCCCAAGTTGAAGGCCAGTCTTGTCCTCTAATGATAGTCACATCAGCTCCAGTATCTATTAAACCTTCAAAACTTTTTCCTTCAATAATTAATTTAAGATTAGGTCTTTTGTTAGTGAGAGATTGTACCCAGTATACATCAGAAGAATCAAAACAACTTTGTTCTTTCTCCTTTTTAACAAAATTAGAAGGCATTGGATACAGAGGGATTAAAATAAGCTGAGCAATTCTCTGATTAGCAGGTACTGTAAGGACACCATGAGGTGAAGCAGCCATAATCTTAATCTCCCCCTGATAATCACCATCAATAGCACCTGGATAAATCTACAATCCTTTCACAATTGAGCTACTTCTCCCTATAAACAATCCCCAAGTCTTTGTGGGCAAGGGCCCAAAGACTCCAGTAGGCAGAATTTGAACTCCCATTTCTGTCGTTAATTCTGTATGGCAGGTGGAACAGAGGTCCAATCCTGCACGTCCTGGGGTTGCCCTGAAAAGTTCAAAAATGGATTTCCTCAGCTGGGTGGCAGCCTCATGGCCCCATATGCTGCCTGTTGTTTTAGGAAGGGGGACTGGGGATGCCCCTTCCACTTGTTTCCTGACAAGGTATTGTATTGAAAGCCTTTTTTAAATCTGCAGTCTCTGGCCCAATGCTTCCCTCTCCTAAAATGAGGACAGATTCTCCAGGCAGCGCCTGACTGCTGCCTGTTTGTGGCCCCTGATTTCTTAGGGCAATCATATTTAAAATGATTCATACTTCCACATTTAAAACATCCTTTATTCTCCTGTCTTTGTGTCAGGATCTCTTGAACTGTAGTTCCCTGCAATGCAGCTGCCATTGCTAGTCCTTGGTTATAAGAAGGTCCAATATCTGCACAAAGGTGAATATATCCAGATAAATCTATCCTACCCTTGTGTGGCTTAATAGCAGCTTTACATGCTGCATTAGAGTTCTCATAAGCTAACTGTGTAATAAACGGACTGTATGTATGAGATTCCCCAAGAATTCTACTTGTAGCTTGTTGTAACCTGGCTATGAAATTTTGAAAAAGCTCCTCTGGGCCTTGTCGGATAGCAGCTAGATTTCCATTAATCTCACCTTTTGTAGGTAATTGAATCCAAGCTCATCTTGCTGCCATCGCAATTTGTTACTCTCTTCGCTTTCCGTATCTGAACTCTCTGATTCCTATGAGCTCAATTTGCTTTCTGACACTCTATCTCTCTCCTCTATGATCTCCTTTATAAGTGCCCAAAGGCAGAAAGTGAATCTCTCTGCCTAATTATTCCTCAAAGCTCTTCCAATTTTTTCCCCCATGTTCTTTTATTTAAATTACTTACTTCTTGAATCCATGGGCAACAAGATTCTACTTCATCTGAGAGATCTCTCAATGCATTTTTCCCACCCTGATTCCCCTTGCCTGAAGCAACTTATTTACACTCTGTATCACTGCTTTTGACTCATTTGAATTCATTTTTCACTGGCAGACCCCCAGGTGAATTTAATGCCGGGTCAGCGCCAACCCAACCTAGCCCCATACCCTTCTTGCACACACGGCAACACTTCTACAATATGAAAATAAGGCTAGCGCTAGCATCAAAATTACCTACTGTGAAGAATGGTGTACGACCTTTTATCCTTACCTTCTGAATCTTTAGGCAGAGCTCTGCTTTTGACAGTGTGTCCTTTATACATCCTCTGTGTCTGAGTCCACAAGTTCAGGTGCCATCTGAAACTGCCCACAGTTTCATGAACTGGGTTCTCTCAGGAGAAGGACCAAAGGACCTCAAACAGAGGGTTCGAAATGCAAAGAGAAATCGTGAAGTCAAGTTGAAATAGCCCAATCAAGACTTCACTTTACTTAGAATAAGCCAGGGTTTTTACAGTCACAGGAGAAACCAAAACCAAATCTCTAGATTACATATTTGCATACTGCAAAAAAGGTTCAGGTGCCAAAGTCCCCAGGTTCGGAAGATCTTCAGGCGGTGGATGTACTCAGGTGGTGGGCGTGCTCAGGCGGTGGGCGTGCTCAGGCGGTGGGCGTGCTCAGGTGGTGGATGTACTCAGGTGGTGGGCGTGCTCAGGCGGTGGGCGTGCTCAGGAGGCTTCTTCAAAGATGAACTGACAGTCTGAAGAGAGCATTTGTCTTAGCTCCCCAGGTGATAGCCTCCAAGCAGAGACTGCCAGAAGTCCAATGGCTGAGGGGAAGGGGGAGGTAGCAGTAAGGGAGGGCAGCCCATTCTGAGACAGTACAGGACACACCCAGACACCAAATTCTCAACACAAAGATTTATTACCCTAAAAGGAACAAAGTCTGGGGGGTGGAGTGAGACTGCAAAGGCAGAGAGCAAGTGCAACAGCAAGTAAGCAATAGGGATAAATCCATCACCCCTAAAATCCATTTCTATGCACATTCCCCTGAGCTCAGTTCTCTGGTTGTGTAGTGCACTTCTACATGAGTCACACTGCACCTCACTTCTAGGGGCCTGCCCAGCCTTGAGTCTGGTTATAGATCTAGAGGCAAAGATAGATGGTCAGTGAAGGCCAAGAGGCATTACTGCATTTGCAAACAATGCAGTCTTGTGACCCCGGGCAATGGCAGAGGGTAATTCTGTAGCAGTAGGGGTGGGACTGGGTTGAGTCTGCTGCTGAGGGTGAGGAGGGATATCACTTCCTCAGTCAGCCCCTTTCCTGCTACAGGACCCCATTCTTCCAATGCCTTCACTCTGCAGACACATGGAGGCCAGACTTGACTTGCACTGTAGGTTAGCCAGCTGGATGAGAAGGGCTTTTCAGCAGTTTGGGTTCATGGCTGTCGGAGGAAAGGGTTTGTTTTTTTTTTTTGTTTTTTGTTTTTTGGTTTTTAGAGACAGGGTTTCTCTGTGTAGACTTGGCTGTCCTGGAACTGTCTGTAGATCAGGCTGGCCTCGAACTCAGAAATCCACCTGCCTCTGCCTCCCAAGTGCTGGGATTAAAGGCGTGTGCCACCACCACCCGGCTGGGAAGGGTCTTTCTTAAGACACACTTAGAAGCCTCACAGGCCTGTCCAACCTTTAACATTGCCACAAGAAGTCACCTACAAAGTTCATGCTAGTAAATCACATTTAAAAACAAAAAATTATACACACACACACACACATACACACAATCTCAGTGTTTTAAGTTTATGATTTTATATTAGATTGTGTTTATAGCTATCATTTGGTGAATGGAAATAAAAAAAGAATGAAAAAGGAAGGGCATGATTGCTCCTAGGCACCATGGAGGAGAAGGTTTATAGCAGTAACAAGGGATAGCATAGCCAGAGGTGGAGGTACCTGGAAGAGTCCAGAGTGGATATGACCCTGAATCATTCAAAGAGAGGGAGGAGGGGCAGAGGGAGGAACCAGGTGCAGCTGCCAAGAGGGCAAGAGGTAAAAAGGGTCAGTAAGATGCCAGGGAAGAGCCTTTGGGGAAAGGGCAGCCCAGGCTCTGGGCTGGAGAGTTGGGGGGGGGGTGTTGGGTATGCCAGTCATACCCTGTAACAGGTAGGAGCTGAGAGATGTGGCCAGGTCTGCTTTGAAATGTTAATGACTTTTTAAAAAAGATTTTATTTAATATTATATATAAGTACACTGTAGCTGTCTTCAGACACACCAGAAGAGGGCATCAGATCTCATTACGGATGGTTGTGAGCCACCATGTGGTTGCTGGGATTTGAACTCAGGACCTTCGGAAGAGTAGTCAGTGCTCTTACCCGCTGAGCCATCTCTCCAGCCCTTGAAATGTTAAATAACCACCTCAGCCATTTCTTCCAGGGTCTGAGACTTAATATCTGTCCATATGAGGCCTGTGGCTACGGATTGGTCATGTCTTTATCTGGGGCTGGGAAATCTGTCTACATTCATTTCCTTCCTGTTGTGGTTTGAAAGAAAATAGCCGCTGTAGGCCCATAGAAGTGGCACTATTAGGAGGTGTGTCCTTGTTAGAGGAGCCTTGTTGGAGGAAGTGTGTCACCGTGAAGGCGGGCTCTAAGGTCTTATATATGCCCAAGCTATGCTCAGTGTGGCACACAATCTCTTTCTGCCACATGTAGATCCAGATGTGGAACTCTCAGCTCCTTCTCCAGCACCATGTCCATCTATGTGCTGTCCTGCTTCTTGCTGTGGCAACAATGGACTCTAAACATCTGAAACTGTAGCCATCCCTAATTAAGTTTTTTCTTTTACAAGAGTTGCTGTGATCATGGTGTTTCTTTGCAGCAATAAAACCCTAAGAAGCTTCCTGTCTTTATTTTTATAGCAATCAGTCCACACCTTTCTATTCTTCAGTTTCCCTGAACTGTTCCAAAAGTTTATATGGAGTCACTAAATTCCTTGCCTCTCACAAATGGTGAATCGGGAGCAGCAAGTGAATTTTCTCTTGTAATCTCTTTAACTCTGTCTATAACCTGTAAAAACTCTATTACTAAGAGGAAGACTTGGGCAGTGTTGCCTGTAGCTGTAGAGTCAGAGAAACCACCAACCCTGTTATAGAAAGTCACCCTTACAATTCTTTCTAAACTCATGGTGACACACAGGCTGCACAGTGTTATTCCCAGAGCCACATCTTCATCAGATCGGCTGTACCCACATCTACACAGCCACATCTTCATCACATCAGCTGGACCCACACAGCCACATCTTCATCAGATTGACTGGACCCACACAGCCACATCTTCATCACATTGGCTGGATCCACACAGCCACATCTTCATCACATCCGCTGGACCCACCCACCACTGGGTGGGTGCTGACTATTGATGGTCATCCACAGAAGGAAGGGGTGGGGTCATTAAATCCTCCCCTGAGATTCCAGCCACGCCCAGACATTTGTATGCTGTTCTGATTGCACTGTGTCTAGGGAGGTGTCAGAGTATTTAGGCTGAGGCTGAGGAAGGTTAACCAAAAAAGGACTCCGTCCTTGAAGCTAGAGGGAAACCATGACACCTATTGAAGACTTCCCAGTGGGGCTGCTTTAGGCTTTCCATGTTCCTGTAAGTACCTTTTCTTACGCTCTTGAGAGGAAGGATTCCCACCACCAGTCAAGAGTTTAATTGGAGCAGGCTGCATGATGGCCCAAGAGGTGCTTGTGTTTAACAGGATTAGGAATCTGAGTTCAATGCCTGGATCCCACAATATGGCAGGAAAGAACAGGCCCCTGATGTCTCCTGACCTTTTCATGTATGTGTATGTGCCATAGTATGCCTACATGCACACACACACACACACACACACACACACACACACACACACACACATCAGTAAACTTTTCAAGTTAATTAGAGTAAACAAGAAAAACGTAGCTTGACCCTGGCAGCCATGGGGACTTCCATTTCTCCTCTCTCTGCTAAAGTGTCCCTCGTGCTCCTTCAGGTAGACCTGGCCAGGTAAAGGGTGTGCATTCCTTGCAAGCCCATTTTACTCAGAATTCTAAAGTAGATGCAGAGGCTGCAAAAAAAAAAAAAATATGTAGAAGGGTTTATGTTATCCTAAAATTGAAAAACTTCCTAGGGGGAAAAGGTAACAGGCCTGTAGGCTCCCCAGTGAGGAAGTCCTGAAGTTGGCTTGATCTGACTAACCACCACCACCATCCTGAGCTGGCCCATATGGACTAACCACTACCAGCTGTTCTTCTTTTGAGGCTGCTGCTGCCTCCTCCTCCTCCTCCTCCTCCTCCTCCTCCTCCTCCTCTTTTTGGTTCTGTCTTGTTTTTTAAAGATTTATTTATTATTATAAATGAGTATACTGTAGCTGTCTTCAGACCACCAGAAGAGGGCATCAGATTTCATTACAGGTGGTTGTGAGCCACCATGTGGTTGCTGGGATTTGAACTCAGGACCTTCGGAAGAGCAGTCAGTCAGTGCTCTAACCCACTGAGCCATCTCACCAGTCCCTGGTTCTGTCTTTTTAATGTCTCATCTTGGGTAACCCATTGACCAGTCTCAGAACTAACCTCTGTGCCTACCACCCATACCCAAATCTGTATTAGGAGGGGTTCTGTGGCTATTTGCATTATGTCAATTTGAGTCCCCCAAAATAGTTTATATGAGAATTTGTATGTCTGTATGTAAGACATTGAGGGAACCCAGAACATTGGAGCAGACATCAAAGAATGCTCTGCCACCCGCCAGGATCTATTTAAGTATTTAATTGGGTATTATTACAAACCACTGTCCGAAGAGTGTTGCCACAGTCCACAGTAGAAGGTGGAGACGTTGGAGTCCGAGGGCAGGGACAGGTAGGAACATTTTTTTTTTTTTTTTTGGTGTGCTTTTATTGGGTTCTTATACCTACCACTCTTCCAACCCTATTCTACCCCAATTCCTTCCAATCCCCCTGTCTTAACTCAGGGTTTCTATTCCTGCACAAACATCATGACCATGAAGCAAGTTGGGGAGGAAAGGGTTTATTC
>NW_022196891.1:75072424-75088329 GCF_008632895.1 Mastomys coucha | reverse complement strand
AACTGAAGCTCCCTTCTGTGATAACTCCAACCTGTGTCAAGTTGACACACAAAACCAGCCAGTACACCCCCCAACACGAGGTTGGAGAGAAAGAAGACTAGAGGGGAAAGGGGGCATATTCTTTAGACCACTTCCTGATGATTAGGGGTATCAGGTTTCTTAGGGGCAAGTCCAATCTTAGTCTTCAGAATATCCAGCCATCTAACAAATGCAGCAGCAGCAGCGGCAGCAAGCCGCTACCGCTGCCACAGGCCCTCTCAGGATTCTCCCATTTGTACTCTTTCCAGAGTCCCCAGAATTAAACTATTTGCAGCTGGCAAAAAATCACACCCCCTTGGAGCACGAGACAATCATAGCTAATGACTGTGGACAAACCAAAGCAGCCACACATCCCATACCTGGGATTAAAGCAAAAACATATTCATGTAACACAAACTGTTTAAGAAACCAAAACTCTTACTACAGGGACACACTGCCTTCCCTCTGACCCTCATATCTGGCTGCCCTTTGGAAGTTATGGCCTTCACCTGTTAATCCTCTCTGGAAGCATTGTCACAAATTCTGATCGTGTCTCCTAGGATGATTCCACAGTGGTAGTTAGACTGACAATCGATAGCAACCATCACAGGTAGCAAGCACCTCCCAGTGACTTGCAATTGCCTCATTGGCCCAAAGCTTTTGGCACTGTTTAGGCAGGTTCTGGCAAAAGTGGAGGCAGAACCTTGCTGCCAGTAATAGCTGTTGGGGATATATCTTGTGTATAAGAAAATCAACTAACTTATTATCAGAAACACGTAAATCAAAAGTGGGAACAGGTTTGTCTACACATAAATCAAAAGCGGGAAGAAGTTTGTCTACACTCAGCTGACTTGGGTACAGTGTCACTTGACAAAAAGATACAAAATACAGGTTGTGGGACTGGCAAAGCCACATAAAATTTAATTACTGCCTCTGGTGGCTTGGATACAATATGGACTCTGATGAAGTGCTTTGATCTTTCTGGCCGGTCCTCAACTGACCCATCAGAGAAACTGAGCTTGTGTAGATTTTTGGACTGTTGGTGCTGTGTATGATCACTGTAGCCCAGCCTGCGGGTTATCACGGCTGACACATGATGTCACAGGTTTCTCTGGGGTTATTTTCCCTGATTTTGAAAACATTCACATGTATGTATATGTGTGAGGCACATGTATGCCACAGTTTGCACATGAAGGTCAGACAACAATTTGTGGGAGTCAGTTCTACCATGTAGGTCCTGGGGATTGAATTAAGACTGTCAGGCTTGGTGACAATCCCCTTTACCTGCCGGGCCATCTTGCACGACCAACAGCTACTTTTATTTTTAATTTATTCCTTAAAGCTTTGAAAGTCTGACCAGGCTCTGCTGCTCAGTTTTGAATCATGAGAATATTAATGAGTGTCATTCTACAGAGACCAAGGTGTGCACTTAGTTTAGTGGCTTACACATTTTTTTGAGACACCTCTTGCTGTGTGTCTTTCAGTTGGCCTCAACTCATGGTCCTGTTTTAGTCTCTGTTTTAGTCAGGGTTCTCTAAGAGTCAAAGAATTTATGGAATGTCTCTCTATATTGAGGGAATTTATTGTGATGACTTACAGTCTGCAGTCCAGCAATAGTCAGCTGTGAATGGGAAGTCCAAGAATCTAGTAGTTGCTCAGTCCCACGAGGTTGGTCTTCTGTAGAATTAGGTTCCAACAGCTGTGCTGGCTAGTAAGTGCAAGCAGCCGAAGAAGAGTGAATCTTCCTTTTTCCAATGTCCTCAGGTAGGTCTCCAGCAGATGGTGTGGCCCAGATTAAAGGTGTGTACCACCATGCCTGGATCTGAGACTTGCTTTGTCCCATCCCAGGCTGACTTTGAACTCAGAGATCTTCTGGGATTGAAGGCATGTACTGCCTTGCCTGGGACTAAGCTTTTCATGGCTACTATACCTCAAGATCTCCATGCCAAGATCCAGGTCAAAAACTTGTGTCTTCCAGCCTCAAGATCTGGATCACAGGTGAGCCTTCCAATTCTGGATTGTAGTTCATTTCAGATAGAGTCAAGCTGACAACCAGGAATAGCCATTACAGTCTCCCAAAAGATTATTGGCAGTACTGTGCCCATCTCAACTAAACTTTTTAAAACCTACGTTTTTCATTGTTGAGTGTTATCTTTACCATTGGCTGTGTGGGAGGTAAGTATGATTTTCATATTTCTGATTCTTTTAGTTATGAAAAATAGTTTTAAGGCAAGGCCCTGGGAAATTTCATTATGCTATTATAAGAAAAAAATGGATCACAGAGTTTTATGATTAGCAGATGGAGAGAGGGCTGAACAGGATTTTATTTAATAAAGGTGTAATAAAGATTATATTGTTCTTCTACATCAATAAGTTTGAACACACACATTCCTAGCAATTCCTAGAGAGATTCTCATAGCACAGACACGCCTTACAGCGTTCACAAAGTATTGCTCATCAGAGTGAGAAAGCTGCAACCATTCAAATGTCCACCAAAGGGAAAATGTGTAAACAGAATCATGGTGTTTGTAGAATACAGTAGTGAAAACCAGTTAGAATTATACATATCAATATGCATTAATTATAAAAATAGAGACTTTAAAAACCATGGTATATATATATATATGAGTTCATTTATACAAAGATCAAAAATAGGCATATGCAGGTGATAAAACCATCAAGAAAAAAAAGCCAACAGGACAATGTACACAAACTTTAAGATGGTGGCTCCTCTTCTGGTGAAAGGAAGTGTAGCAATGGGGCAGGGGCCCAGACATGTTCTCCAGGCCTGTTATTTAAGCTGAGTGGTGGGTACAGGATGCTATTCATTTCATTATCCTTTAAACTGCACACATACATCATATACATCCTTTCTCTCCCTTACTTTTCAGACAGTGCTGGGACAGAACTCTGGGTTTTGCATACACTAGTCAAGTAACTACCCTCCCAGCCCTAAATTCTATTGTATTCATCATTCAAAATCAAAGTGATTTTCAAAATAGTGGATGGGACACGGAGTTGGCAAATTCTGATTGTGAAAACGGGGGGGGGGGGGGGGGGAGATCCACTTTGCCATAGCAGGACTCCAGGGAACATTCTAGAAGAGATCCTATGAGCTCTCTGCTGACAGGAAAGAGAGAATGGGCTGTTGAAGAGCATGGAGAATAATTGTTAGAGATAAAGCCTGGAGAGGTGGGGTAGGGGTATTTGATGAAAGCAAGCAAGCAGCTCCTATGGCAACACAATGCCTTCGGATACCAACTTAGCAGATCTGTAGATAAGGAGACGAGAGGCCAACTGACATAACATCTTTTACTGAGGCATCAAGTGAGGGTCTCACCTGAGATATATGTAGGAAGCTGACTTCCAAGGGACCAAGAGTAGACTGTGAAGCCATGTGAGCACCCGCTGCTTGTGGCAACAAAGTCAAACACACAGCATCAGTAGCCAGACTCTGACAGTCTAGATGCCAATCGGGCGAGCTTGCCAGAAAATTTTAATAAAGGGACATTGAAGGGCTGGAGAGATGGCTCAGCGGTTAAGAACATTGACTGCTCTTTCCAAGGTCCTGAATTCAAATCCCAGCAACTACATGGTGGCTCACAACCATCCGTAATGCCCTCTTCTGGTGTGTCTGAAGGCAGCTATAGTGTACTTAGATATAAATAAATCAATCTTAAAAAAACAAAAAAAGGGACATTGAAGTAGTGGAGGGACCAGAGGAGGAAATGACATAGTTGCTGGCAATGTGATTTGGTGTGAGAGGAGAAATACGTGGGTTAGAGAGGAGACATTAGTAAGGACTAGTTTTAATGGCTTTGGGATCTTAGCCAATGATTTCTTATAGTGCAGTGGATTGGGGTGATCCTTAGGTTAATGGCCAGAAATACCTGGAATGAAGATTCCAGAAGTGGCTAAGCATGGTGGCGCATGCCTTTCATCCCAGCACTTGGGAGACAGAGCAGATGGATCTCTAAGTTCAAGGCCAGGCTGGCCTACAGAGTGAGTTCCAGGAGTGCCAAGGCTACACTGAGAAACCCTGTCTTAAAATAACAAATTCAGAAGTAGCCTGTAACATTCCTAGTAATAGGCCTAAGGTCTAAGACTGGGACAATGGAGGTCATTACTAACTGGGGAAGGATGCTGAACTGTGTTGGGGTAGAATAACTATGAGCATGAGGATTGAGTGGGAGGTGCCAAGATGACAGAGGCAAATGGCATCCACCATCTGTGTGGATGTGGTCACTGGGAATGAGGGCAGGAAAAGCTGTGGAGGAAGAGGGTAAGAGCAAAAGAGTGTCAGGTAGCAGATGGCACCTGGCAGGCCTGGAGGTTCTGTAGTGGAGAAATGTCAGAAGCAGCAATAAAAATGGAGAACTCAAAGGTTCAGAGGGCTTCTCAAGACACAGGGTGTGGCTGAGAGATGCTTCTTGAAAAGTGTCAGCCGCTAAAGCATTCCAGTCTGCCACACTGGAAGTGTCAAAGGGGATAGTAATCATGAACAGCTAGCAAAGGAGGCTATGTGCAGGGTCCCTGGGGATGGTGGTCTGAGCAGTTTGGGTCTTCACTTGATGACAGACTTAAACATGGATGGCTGGTTGATGAACTTGTTTCTGGCAGCTCTTGTGGCAAGATTGGTTCTTGGATAAAACAGCCTGGCCTCAGCCCATGGTTTAGAGGCTTCTACGCCATCTCTTAGAGTGCTCAGGTTCAGGTTTTACTTTGTGGTTCCTTCTTGAATAATTTGTATGTGTTGACTCAAACCCATTAAAAACTTAGGAAATCCTCCCTCCACCTCTACTGATTTTGAGGGGAACCAGTGACTAAGTCCTTCAGTGGTTCACCTCTCCAGGTAAGCAGCATCAGCTTTAGCCATCACATTCACTTTATCCAGGAAAGCTGACCTCTCCACTGTCCTTGTGAAGCACGGGATGCTGTGATAAATGTATTTAAGTGATCCAGGTCAGCTCCACATGACAGAGGTAGAACAAAAGAATTTCTTTTTCATTGTCTTCAATATAAAGTAGGTTTCCCCCCATCTCTTTGTTTCAGGGTTTTTGTTTTGTTTTTAAATTTGTTGGGACTGTTTATAGATGCTGACAGAAGAGGAAGGCATGCGTTTTCTACCTTTCCTTATGGCCAAGTCTGACAGTTCCTGCTCCCTCAGAGCATATCCCAGCTTTGCCATTGGAAAGTTCCAGCCCATGTTTGAAGGGATAACTACAGGCCACCTAGACTGAACAACTCCAGGTAGACCAAAGTGCCTTCATTTTTTTTTTTTTAAATGAGTGTTTTGCCTACATGTGTCTGTGTATCATAGGAAGCCAGAGAGGCCAGAAAAGGTCATCAGATCCCTAGGACTAGAGTTACAGGAAGCTGAGTCCTTTGGAAGAGTAGCTAGCACTCCTAACAGCCAAGCCCCCACTCCAGCTCCAAACTGCCTCTCTTAATTTGCCATTCACACCACATGTGTATTTAGAACAGCCAAGCTGCTTTGAGGACAAGCTTGGCTTAGCAACCTGGACAACCATACCTAAGCCCTCTGGCTCACATAGGGCCTAAAGGTAGCCTGACATAGGTTGAGGGCTTCAGAAGCAGATGAAGGCTGGCTTGACAATAAATCCCACGGTCTGCCTGTGAGTTTGGGACGTGAGAGAAAACAAGGTGACAGACAATGTCCTCCAAACTGGAGTCCTCTGTGGATCAAAGTGAGGACTTCCCAATGTGAGGGCCAGGGAAGGGCTTGGAGATGGCAGTCCTAAGTATTCTTTGCCTCAACAGCATGGGTGGGAGTCACTTCCAAGTGGGATTCTGAAATTCTTCCCAGCCAGGGCAGAACTTCAGAGCACAATGAGGCTTATCTGGTCTCTGGAAATAAAGGGCCTCCCAAGCCAGTGAAGAAGTGACTTCTAACATTTCTTTAGTGTTCCCTGTTTAGTTTCAATAAGACAAGAGGTCGTTTGCTACTAAATTACCTCTCAGAATGCATAACATAACAAGTCATTAATCTTCCTTAGCACAGATTCCTGAAAAGTTAGAGTAAGGCCAATACATGGGTAAACTTAGGGACAATTAAAAAAAACAAAAAAACAAAAAACAACTGTCCCTCGGTATTATTGGCACTCTTTTTATAGGGAAGATCCTAAGTTGTTCTTCAGCAGATCTGAGTCTATTAGGAAATTATGGTAGTAAGAGACCTATGGAGTGTTCCGAGGTAAGAACAGCCTGGTTACAGTGGATCACTCTTTTTTGTTTTTTTAAGATTTATTTACTTTATGTGTATGAGTACGCTGTAGCTGTCTTCAGACACACCAGAAGAGGGCATTTGATCCCATTACAGATGGTTGTGAGCCACCATATGGTTGCTGGGGATTGAACTCAGGACCTCTTGAAGATCAGTCAGTGCTCTTAACCACTGGGCCATCTCTCCAGCCGCAGTGGATCACTCTTATTTGACAAAGAGTGGACAAACTTTGTTAGATCACAAAATTACTACTCATTTACTTGATAACACTTAATTTTAGAGAAGAACAAATTATTGAAGGTAAATATTGAGCTAGATACAAAGGGCCAATGGAGATGAAAGGCAAAGTTTCAGGTTTGAGGTACCGCAGAGGCTCATGGGAAATGAGCATAAGTACACAGGCTTAATTACTGAAGGGAGACAGGGAGAGCCTCCCCGTCAGCACTCTGCCTCCATTCCCCAAGAAATCTGGGCTGCTACTGCTGCCGGTGCACTCTTGGATAGCTAGTGTGTTGGCCCAGGGACTGAGCACAAGAGTAATTATTGTCTGAGTAAGGGAAGCTGTGAATACAAGACATAATACAGAAGGGGCTGGCCACATTCCTGCAGAGCAGATGGAATTCTTGGATTGTAGAAATACCCCTTTCCCAGCACAAAATACAGAACAGTGTTGTCTCTTAGAGGTGAGAAAGAACTATAAAACATTTCTTATAAAAGTAGTTTTTAATAAATTGATGTATTTCAATGTTGTAACATGATAATCCAATGCTATATCAAGGTAGCAAAAGTGAAGGTTCCTGGTGTTTTATAAACACTGTGAATGACAGTACACTTGCATTCAACTTCACAGAAATTCTCTTCAGGTCCATGAAGATTCGTTGACAGCTGTCCCACTTGTTGACAGTGGAGATGTGTGTGAATAGACTGAGCACACAATGAAAGTCTAACAATCAAGCTACATTCTCAAACCATATGGTAAGAATGGGATGTAATGAAAGGATGACTAACTGCTGAAAAAACTAACGTTTAACATTAGTCATTTAAAAGGAAAACATAGCATACACCAAAGCTACAGTAAATATATAATGGAGCCATAAGACGAAACATGGTTTAGAGCCGTGAAGCAGTGAATGTGTTTCTACCCGTCTTATGATGAAAGAAGCCATGGAAACAGAGTCCTGCAGCTGTCTGCGGTGCCTAATCTACACACACACACACACACACACACACACACACACACACACACACACACAAAAAGGCTATCAATGGACTAACCCTGGAATTCCCTGTTCTGTAAGATGCTGGTGATGGGTAAGTATGCTATTGCTGTGAATCAGAGCAATAGTTGGCTGGAGTTCAGGCCTGGAAGTGCTCTAAGACAATCCTTACCTTCTACAGCCCCACGAATCACATTTCTAAAGCAAATGCCCCCAATGAGGCCTTAAAAAGCCCAAGCGTATTTAAAACAAGCACCAGAAACCAGCTATCTATTTAAAACAAGCACCAGAAACCAGCTATCTGATCCAGTGCTGCTATTACTGTTCAAACATCTACCAGGAGAAACAGTTTCACTTGGTCACAACTACAAAATATGTAAATTCATGTAAATTTATGACCGGAGTTCTGACTTGGGTTTTTTTTTTTTTTTTCGTTTTTTTGTTTTTATGAGTTCATGCTGAGAACTCATTGCTTTCTTCTGAGGGCAAAAAAAAGCAAAGTTAATTAACCCATTCTTCTTTTGCACTGTAGAGAAGGTCTCACTAAATGAGGTTTTCCTCCTCTCAACCTCAGATACACTCAAGTGCAAGGCAGAGTGCACCCAGACGCTCAGGTGACCTGCACATGCGCTGTTTGTTTCCCAGAAGACTTTTACACTACTTCAAATGTCAAATATCCCAGGCAGGCGTGAGAACAGCAAGTCACTCATGTACTGAGCTGCTGAAATGGGGGTGAGCACAGAGATGTTCTTGGTTATTTACCCAGAAATGTCTGAGGGGCCCCTCCCTTGGGGGAGATATAAACATTTATATCTCAATGGATTAGAAAACACCATGATCCATACTATTAATAAAACAAACAAACAAACAAAAACCCCAAGTCAACTGTACCAAGCATCTCCTATTAAGCTGGGCTGAGGGCTTGGGCTCTTGTAGTGAATGCCTCTTGGGGAACATAGTGTCTTGTCCTAAGTCTCATTTTCAGACCTGCACTAAGCCAACCCTTCATGAAGATCACATACTCTGTCTGGCTGCACGGTTCCTGAAACAGTGCTCTGCGCACCCGGCACGGAGCAGGGCAATTGGCAGCAGCTTTCTTCTCTGGAAACAGAACAGTCGAAACAGCACTAAGTGACTTCATTTTCCTCAGGCCAGTGTTAAATAACCCAAGGTTTACTTTCCCTATAAAGAGAGTGTGCTTACATTAAAAAGTATCAATCAAAATCAGCTCATGGAAAAATTAAAGATGTAATTTACTCTAAGACATGCATCCTCACACAGAATGTGACTCTCACACTACTCACGGATCTAAAGCTGCAGTCAGTACCTTGGATGTTCTATGTTGTATCCACTACTTACACAGGACACTCACTCTTAAGGCAGAACATTGATTGTGACATGTAATGATTGGTTCTACATCCAAGGGTCACTTGGGCTGGACTCTAAGCGACAGACGGCTTCCTCACTGAAGACTCACCTGTGGCGCACCTCATTCCCAAGAGTGTGTTAGCTAAGAGACATACGTTTGAGAACATAAAAAAAAGAATTGAAGACACACAAAAATATGATTTTTCAACAAGATATCAATGAAAATAGAATCTCTATTATGAGGTGCAACTACTCCCATCATGAACTGAGAAACTCTATAAGCCATTTCTGATGTGGTGTACACAAAGTATTAAATATTAAAGAATTACCTTTGGGGTGTATTTTAGACTCTAGGTTCTAGGTTTCAATGTCCAGTATAAAAGGTAGCCTGGCTAGTTAAAAAGCAGCCTCATGACAGTCTGTACTGCTGCTCAGGAAGCTGGGTTAGGGCACTCCTACCCCACCACAAATATCCTCTTCAAGGAGGAGTTTAGAATGCATTAAAATAAAGAGGAAGCCCCTCTCCTAACACATGTGCAAAACCACTCATCAGTTATAAGAGTATCTTCCATGAAAAATATTCATTAAAGAATCAGAGGCATCAAGTCAGGCAGATACAAGAGTACCAACCACCCTGCTGAGGTGGGCATATTTGGGGTGAAACCAGCTGCTCCACGGGCACCTTGGGAAATGTGCTACTCAGAGTGGGAAGAGGGGTGTGGAGAGGAACTGACCCAGAACCCAAGCCCTCTGGCTGTGTGTGTGTGTGCTCCTTCATGTCAGGCCAGTTTGGATTCCTGTATCTGGGTGCCAAAAATGGTAACAAAACAAATAGATCTAAGGGACAGCTTGTAAGCAGTGATGAGGACTGTGGCCGTGAAAGTCTTTCCTTGTGCCTACTACTTATGCTGCAGCTCTGGCAACTGTCAGGAAGTGTACAAAGGTCATCTGCCTAATTTCTGAAGATGAGGATATTCTTCTTTCACCGTGGCAGAAGTCCATGCAAGATTTGTAAACAGTGGTACAAAATACTGTAAACGTAATTTAACAGAGCTCGTATAAAACAGAGGAAGTGAATCCAAATTTACAAGTGGGTTAAAAAGAAAAGAAAAGAGGGCAGCTTCATACAAAGCTCTCCCTCCTGAGCCAAGCTACTTTTCTTCTTTTTTGTTTTTTTGTTTTTGATTACAAATATAATCCTGAGCTGAAAAACTGGGATTTGGGGGAGAGCCATCTTTGCATACAAAATATCCAAAGGACATTTACTCTATTTTCTTTTTTTCTAGTAATAATCAACTGCCAGAGACAGTTCTGAAGGCCTGACTTCAGAGGTCTTATAGTTTAGTGTGACGCCCAGTTCTGGCACCAGCCGAAGCACTTGCCATGGCAGAGGATGCGGCCGCATCCTCTGCTTCTTCCAGTTCATCCTGGAGTTCTTGGCTGACACTAGACTGCAGTGCAGCAGGAGTGAGCCACTCCTTTGGGAGGCAACTCTGTAGAAAGGGTATACAGGAGCTGAAGTAGGCCAGCCGGTTGATCCAGCGAGGAATCTCTTTCCCACAGAGAATCTAAGGAGGAGAGAGCTCTGTGTTAGGAAGAAGAGATCATTGCCAATGGTACTATTAGCGGGGAGGGGATGGCTGTAGAGAAACAGAGCAGCTTGGCCTGAGAGGCGGACCACTCCAGGATGCTGAGAAGCAGCACCTTAACTCTGGACACTTCCACAGCCCCAGGCCTTTCTTCCAGCTGTGTACTTTTACATTTGTAAAGTCAAGCCAATTCCCTTTGGTTTGTCTGTCTTGGATCCTAGAGCTACTCTGAAACTTATAAAATTACTTTTAAACAATACAAGAGAGAGTCTTATCCCTCTTATTTCAGAGAGTGAGAGGCAGTTCAATTACAATGTTGACTTTACCCTCTTATCATCTATACACACACACACACACACACACACACACACACACACACACACACACACACACACACACACACGGGCTCAACTGAATCCATGCTTCACTGTCACTTTGATGGTTTTGTCTTTAGTCATACTAAAGATTATGATCATGTGATGTGAAACTACTATTTTAAAATATTTGAAACTATTAGAGGTTTCAAAGTTTCTTCCTTTGGTTGTCAAAGAGGTACCTGACATTTAAAAAGCTGACAACTATGCCACTCTCCTCTTAAAATCCAGCAGTACTCCTTAATCCTTCTTCTCTTTTAGCTAAAAGGAAAATGCAGTAGCTTCTCTTATGGTCAGGTGACACGTTCTTTGATTACCCAGCACCTATCAGATTCCCTAAAACTGCAGTGTGAATTACCATGTAGGTGCTGAGAATTGAACTTTGGTCCCCTTGGAAGAGCAGCTAGTGATCTTAACTCCTAAGAGTTAAAAACTCTGGGTTGAAGCTAGTTCATAGGGTATTTAGCATTGTAACCAGATTTTTAAACAGACTATTAGTAGTGAGATGACTGTGAGAGTTCCCTTCTGTGCGTTTGTATAAACAGGGTCATAACATTTTTTTTACTATGGCTATTTATCAGATAGTATTTAGTTTATACTGTGTGATGCATAATGTTGCCAACTGGACCAACCAGCAAACAGAAAAGGCTCTGGGCAGGTTTGTGAGGGATTACCTAGCAGGTTAGATCATTGAGGTGAGAAGACATACCCTCAATGCAGACAGCACCATTCATGTGCTGGAGTCCCAGACACTGCACAAAAAGGAGAAAGAAAACTCAGCACCAGGATTTCTCATTCTCTGCTTCTTGACTGTACATTCAGTACAACTGTGGTCCAAGGGGGCAGGCTGTATCCTGTGCTGGCAGCAGAACCTGTTAGTATGTATAACTGTGTGGATCATGGCATCTTATTCTATGGATTCACAAAGCTGATGAGGACAGGCAATGCATGGCAGGGTAGAAGTCCTGAGAGGCCAATTTGTATGAAGCTGTGAAGGTGAACGAACCCTAGTCTGCAATGGAGATGCTGGAATCATGGCTGTTTGCTAAGGAAAGCTGCATGCATGAAGTGAGATAATGTGTGTGCCGAGGCAACAGAGCTGGGGGAGTGGAACTGTCCAAGCCCTTAAGGTCACGAATGGGTCCGATAGGAGCCTCAAATGACAGGGATGGCTGTGGGATTGGGTGTTTTCCTTGATGGTTTCTGGTCTTGCTTTGCTCTGATCATTTCTTGTTATGCTTCATTTTAAACTAGAATGTTTACTCTGAGCCGCTCCACTGTATGCTGTAAGTAGGTAACTTGATTTTATGTGAAAAGAGCTCACAGTTAAGAGATCAGAGTTACACTTTTTTTTTTTAATGATCTCCCAGGAGTGTTCAGTCTTCCTTCTTTAGACCTCTGGCAGACAATATTTTTTTTTTCCTCCTCACTCTGGCCCAAAGATTGATTAATTTATTATATGTAAGTACACTGTAGCTGTCTTCAGACACTCCAGAAGAGGGCATCAGATCTCATTACAGATGGTTGTGAGCCATCATGTGGTTGCTGGGATTTGAACTCAGGATCTTCGGAAGAGCAGCTGGTGCTCTTAACCGCTGAGCCATCTCTCCAGCCCCAGAGTTACACTTTTAACCAGTGTTGGAACTGCTAAAGACTATAAGGACTTTTGAAATTGTACTGAATGCATTTTGCGTTGTGAAATGCTGTGAGCATCTTGAGTCAAGCAGTTTGAGTATCAATGCAACAAGGATAAACACAAGAAAGTTAATATTGTGGGTGGTGGTGGCGCACGTCTTTAATCCCAGCACTTGGGAGGCAGAGGCAAGCGGATTTCTGAGTTTGAGGCCAGCCTGGTCTACAAAGTGAGTTCCAGGACAGCCAGGGCTACAGAGAGAAACCCTGTCTCGGAAAAAAAAAAAAAGGTAATATTGTCAACTTTATAAGATAAACAAGATAAGCAAACAGATAACCCTCGGCGTGTCTTTGAAGGACTGTTTAGGTTAGGTTACTGGGGTAGGAAGAAACCTTTCTCCCATGTGGACAGCCTGATTCATGAACTAGAGTCTAGGATATTAAATGAAAGGAGAAAGTGACTGAGTACCAGGGCGCACGTCTCTCTCCTTTCTGACTGTGGATGTAATGGAATCAGCAGCCCAGGTTCCAGCTGCCATGCATCCCTTACACTTGAACTAAACTATAAATCAAAATAAATCCTAATTTCATTTACTGATTGATTGATTGATTGATTGACTGATTAATTGATTGAGAGTCTCTCTCTACATACTCCTGGCTGCCCCGGAACTCGCTATATAGACCAGGCTGGCCTTAAACTCAGAGAACTGCCTGCCTCTGCCTTCTGAAGCCAGCAGTAAGAAATTAGTCAAATATCATACTGTCACACGAGGACTGTTCAGCTGAGAAAAGAAATGAGAAACATTCCTATATACTGCTTCTGAATGACCTCTAGGACATAAATGGGCCCCTTATCTGTGGTTTTACTGTTGTAGTTTCAGCTCTAATTTGTCAACTTTAGTCTAAAGGATGCTTTTACAAGGGATTGCATTATGCTGGGCCTGGTGGCACACGCCTTTAATCTCAATATTGGGAGGCAGAGGCAGAGGCAGGCAGATCTCTGTGAATTCAAAGCCACCTTGTCAAAAAAAAAAAAGACTATATCTGTATAACTATCTATAGCATTATGATGCTTTGCTGTTGTTAAATTTCATTGCAGATGTTTATGTGTAATGGTTTGAATGAGCAATGTCCCTTATAGTCTTGGGCACTTGAATCCTTAGTCCTATTGGTGGTAGTAGTCAGCAAGGCTCAGGTGTGGTCTTGCTGGAACTATGCGGCAAGGGCTGGGTTCAGAGCTTAATGCCTTGCCAGTCCCAAGGTGCTCTTTCCCTGCTTGGAGCTTGTGGCATCCAGTTCTAGTCACCATGCCTGCTGTGAGCTTGTGGCATTTGGTTCCTGTCACCATGCCTGCTTCTTGCGGCCATGCTTCCCTACTACAATGGACTCTTACTCTCTGGAACCATAAGCCAAGTACACCATTCCTTTTAAGTTTTCACAATTGTGTTTTATAACATTAACAGAAAAGTAACTAAAACATCATGCATACAAAAAGAATACAATAAAAGCCAGGTATGATGGCTTTTAATCCCATCACTCAGATCTCTGACTTCAAGACCATCCTGATCTACAGAGCAAGTTCCAGGACAACCAGGGCTACACAGATAAACCCTATTTTGAAAAACCAGAAAAAAAAAAAAACAACCCAGAAAAAGAAAAATGTTTCATTGTGTTATGCTTTAAATCTTAAGCATTCCCCCAAGGTTCGTGGACTAAGTGTGGTTGCTAGCTTAGGGCACTACTGAAAGGTACAGCACTTAGAAGTGAGGTTGTGGGTGGTAGGGATGCCTCTGACAGAATACTGGGGCAGCAGCTCCTTCCTCAGCCTTTCTCTTTCTTGGTGACTTATGGTAAACTGCTTTGTTCTATGTAGTCCCCACAAAAACAAACTGGGGCCAGAGGCCCCAAACAAAGGCACTCCACTATGAATGGAAATGTCTTTTCCTAACGTATTTACCACAGTTATAGAATGCTAACATTGGATGCAGTCAAATGAGTAAGAGGCAATCATCTGTAGTTACTCTTTGCACTACAAAAGAATGACCAGAATTGCCACTTAAATTCTGCCAACTCTAAAAACTGCCAACTCTGGAAAGATCAGCCACATTGGATAAAGAAATAGAGTAATTTTATGCACGAACAACTATGGGAAAAAACACCAAGGTTGAATACAGTGATACAGAAAGTACACCAGGAAAGTGTTATGTGAAGGACTTTTAAGAATGAAATTGAGCTAGGGGGTGGTGGTGCATGCACACCTTTAATCCCAGCATGAGGGAGACAAACACAGGATCTCTGTGAGTTCAAGACCAGCCTGGTCTACAGAGTGAATTCCAGGTCAACCAGAACTACAGAGAAACCCTGTCTTGAAAAAAAAAAAACCAAAAACCAAAAACCAAAAAACAAAAAAACCAAAGAGACCGAATTTACCTCTGATAAAGCTGAAGAGAAGTGATTGCAGTTCTTGTGCATCAGATGGTAGGCGTTGCCTTTATACTCTTTCCCCAGCTCTTCTACAATTTTTTCTATATCATCTTCTAGAAAGTCCGTACTCCCTAGAACAACAGCTTCTCTTAAAGAACAACCACAAAAAAAAAATAAAAAATAAACAAAACAAAGTTGTGTGAGTTTTGCTCATATATTTTATTTATAATAACAATTAAATACTTACTTAAATACTTAAAAATTTCAATGATTTTACTTTCTATTTTGCTTTATGAAACATATTATTAGAGAATCATATTCAAAGCTAAAAATATCCTTGCTAAATACTGGGGCTAGTCATATTTTCATGAAGAAAAAAAATCTTTGGCGGTAACTGTTATTGTGCTGCTGTGAGACAAATCATTAGACTTGAACACATTTTAAAACATCATTCAAAACATCAAATAAAAATACTTCAATATATTCCCTGGAAAATATAGCAGATATTACTCAATAAAAGGCAGAATTTTAGATATAAGCTAGTTGTAAAAAATATCTAAAAATTATTAGAAAATCATTTTATCTGGCATTGTTATATACAAATGCTTTAATTCAGTGCTGAGTTACAAGAGCTATGCAGTCAGAAGTGTTGTAGGTTTATTCTGAATTTATTATCTGTTTTATCCCGGGCAAATTCACTAGTACAGACCCAGAAGTTTCTTTAACGTTTCTTGAAATGAAGACTCTAAACTTCATTTTAGATGTAACAAGACTGACTAAGAACGGAGAGGTCCAGGGCTCCCTGCTGGTTTAGGGTTTCCATTGCACTGATCCTACTGATACCAGTTTCCAGGTTAAGCAGTTCAGTTAATTTGAATTTACAAGTGTTTCTTTCATTGGGGAAATAGATTTTATAGTAGGTCATAATAAAAATTCCACCTTGTCCATTCTCCCTCTGAAATACGGAGCCTAGGCAGGAGATCCTAAGCACTCCTAGGCAGGAGATCCTAAGCACTCCTAGGCAGGAGATCCTAAGCAC
>NW_022196891.1:75067583-75072280 GCF_008632895.1 Mastomys coucha | reverse complement strand
CCTAGGCAGGAGATCCTAAGCACTCCCAGGCAGGAGATCCTAAGCACTCCTAGGCAGGAGATCCTAAGGCAGAATGTAAGCTACACAAAAACGACTATATTTGAGAAGCAGACAGAAAAACAACTTCGAGATCCTGAACAAAAGCACAACAAACTTTTTCAGACATTATTTGACTTTCCATTTTTATGTAACTCAGTTCAATTTAATTTAAAAACAAAGTGTCAGCCATTAAGCCAAATTTACGACTAGTTTTCTATATTTTTTAAAAGATTTATTTATTTTATATTTATTGAGTACATTGGTGCTGTCTTCACACACCAGAAGAGACCATTGGATCCCATTACAGATGGTTGTGAGCCACCATGTGGTTGCTGGGAATTGAACTCAGGACCTCTGGAAGAGCAGTCAGTGCTCTTAACCACTGAGCCATCTCTCCAGCCCAATTTTCTAAATTTTTAATGTACAGGATGAATTCTTTATACCCCAAACAAGCTCTGCTGCCTACAACAGTGTAATAGAAATTACCCTCCCTACTTACTTAAATTTAAATGTTTCTCCTAGCTCAGAAGCATTTCCTGGGGAAATTTCAAATATTCCAGAAAAAGGATAAGGATGGCCACCATAAGCAAATTCTGAAAAGATACAAGGCAAAATTTTTAGTATGTATTGCATAAAATGTAATCAGAATGCTAAGTCAGCCTTAAAATACTATAAAAATAATATAACCTGAATATTTTTCAGCATATAAAGTACTTTTTGCAAGGTCCTGTTTATGTATCATCCACACTGATTATGTCTTTTTAAAAACTTTTTATCTAATATATGAGTACTCTGCCGTATATAAATCTGCCTGCCTGAAGAGGGAATCATGCCCCCCTATAGATGTTTGTGAACTACCATGTGTTGCTGGGAAATGAACTCATGACCTCTAGAAGAGCACCCAGTGCTCTTAACTGCTGCTGAGCCATTTCTCTAGCCCCATATTATCTGTCTTTAAAAGGCCTGAAATGCTAACACTTACAGGTACTTCAAAATGCTTGTGACTGCTCCGTATAATGCTCTGAGCCTACACTGGCAGCAGAGTGACCACTCTCTGTGGTGCCATCACCCCAGGGGGCCAGCAGCTCAATGCCTGGTGCCATCATCCCAGGGGGCCAGCAGCTCAATGCCTGGTGCCATCATCACAGGAGGCCAGCAGCTCAATGCTTGGCCACTCTACTCACTGGAGAAACTGAGATGAGTGGTTTTTTGCTTTTTTTTGGTTTTTCGAGACAGGGTTTCTCTGTGTAGCCCCGGCTGTCCTGGAACTCACTCTGTAGACCAGGCTGGCCTCGAACTCAGAAATCCATCTGCCTCTGCCTCCCAAGTGCTGGGATTAAAAGTGTGTGCCACCACTGCCTGGCCGAGTGTTGTTTTGTTTTTGGTGTGCTCTGCACTGAGCTGCACGCATCTATTCAACCTAGAAGACTTGGATTGATACTGTTAGGAGTGAAAACTCTATGGCACCAAGCATGGTGTGTATGTCTGTATTCTTAGCTCTCAGGAGGCAGGAAGATCATTGAGTTCTAGGCTAGATTGGGCTACTCCTAGTGAGTTCCAGGCAAGTCTAAACTGAGACCCTGTCTGAAACAAAATAAACATCAAACTTGACACTTAGTAAGATGCCAACTATTGCCGGGCAGTAGTGGCGCATGCCTTTAATCCCAGCACTTGGGAGGCAGAGGCAGGCGGATTTCTGAGTTTGAGGCCAGCCTGGTTTACAGAGTGAGTTCCAGGACAGACAGGGCTACACAGAGAAACCCTGTCTCGAAAAACCAAATAAACAAACAAAAAGATGCCAACTATTAATGCACAGCCACTCCCGAATTCTGCACAGGTCTTATAGCTAGAACATTATCTTTATGTTCTCCTAATACAGGTACTTCTGGTGTGTACTTATGTGTATATCTACAACATAAATGCAGATAGTTTCAAATCAGGAAAGAACACAAAATTTCTGGCTTCAATTCTGATATCTCACTTAGATGTTAACTATTAAAATCTTAGTAGAATTAGCAATTCCAAATAAATGCTTAAATTAATCCTATCATTTAAGATTTACTAAATAATCAGACATGTTGGTACATGCCTAAAACCTCAGTGCTAGAGAAGTGGAGGCAGGAGGATTACTAAAGCTTGAAGACAGTTTGGTCTACAATGTGAATTCCAGATGGGTCAGGGCTACATAGCAAGATTGTCTCAAAATACTTAAATAAATGGATAGATTTGTTAAACATATAGTCTTAAGTTTTAAAAAGAAATATAGGAAAGAACAGGCAGATGAGGTTTAGTTTTTCTCATTTAAATTTTACTTGAATGTGTGTGTGTGTTTATCTAGATGTTTATGCCACCGGGTATGTGCTGATACCTGCAGAAGCCAGAAAAAAAAACAATGGATGCTCAAGAGCTAGAGTCCCAGTTAGTTATTAACTGAAGTCCCCCATTTCCACACTCAAGAAAGCAGAGCTCTGGTTCTCTGGAATAGCAGGAAGTACTCTTAACCATGAAGTTCGAAGTTTAACTTGACATCCACACATTCTGTAAACGTTTTTTAAAAAATGATGTAGATTAGGGTACTTAGCGCTTAATTTTGAAATATAAACTAACTACTTTTACTTTTTTTCTTTTTTCTTTTTCTGTTTTTTTGAGACAGGGTTTCTCTGTGTAGCCCTGGCTGTCCTGGAACTCACTCTGCAGACTAGGCTGGCCCCAAACTCAGAAATCCACCTGCCTCTGCCTCCCAAGTGCTGGGATTAAAGGCACTTACCACCACTGTCTGGCTACTTTTTCTTTTTAAAGAAAGGATTTGGTTAGGTACCCTAAGCTGACCTGATTAACTATGCAGCCCAGGCCAGCTTTGAACTTGTTGATCTCCAGTCTCTGTTCCCTAGATGCTGAGATTGTAGGTATCCACTTCTATGCCTGCTCTAAATCTTGTCTATTTGGTCTTCAGGTAGAGATTCATTCTGGCCTTAAACCCACAATCCTATTTTAGTTTCTTAAGCACTGCGATATAAACATTTATATACCAACCACCATGCCCTGCTTCTCTTTAAGATCAGTACATTTTTCCATATAGCTTTTAATTAAAATACTGTATATACTGAGATTGTATTTGGTAAGAAGCATTGTTTTTGTTTTTTGGAGACAGGGTTTCTCTGTGTAGCCCTGGCTGTCCTTAACTTAAGAGATCTGCCTGCTTCTACCTACTAAGTACTGGAACTAAAAGCATGCACCACCACCATCTGGCTTCAAACTTGAATTATTATTATTATTATTATTATTATTATTATTATTATTTTTTTTTTGGTGTTTTCGAGACAGGGTTTCTCTGTGTAGCCCTGGCTGTCCTGGAACTCACTCTGTAGACCAGGATGGCCTCGAACTCAGAAATCCACCTGCCTCTGCCTCCCAAGTGCTGGGATTAAAGGCGTGCACCACCACTGCCCGGCCCAAACTTGAATTTTTAACTTCTTAAAGTATAGTAATGGAAGATATAGGTCCTTTTATTTATGTTTATTTACTTTTGTACAAGAAACAATTATTTCTCTGAGTTTTCCTGAACATGTTTTGAATCATATTTTTGTTTTTAAGTTATTTTATGAGGAGAATACAGGTAGAGAGCACTGAACTATGTAAGAACATTAGAGTTCAAATCCTAGTTCTGTTAGTTGTTAGCAGTATGAATGTTGAATATGCTAAACTGTAGCTGGAAGCAACTCATATAAAAAAAATAGACAGGGCTAGGGACCTAGTCCAAAGGCACAGTGCCTGCTTTAGCTGTGTGAGGTCCTGGATTCAACTGTCAGCACCTGCGCACTCCTACACAAGGGCAGCAGAAACATGACACTGAAACATTTACTTAAGGAGTTTTTTCTTTAAAATTAGTGAACAGGTAGGTAGGTAGTTTTACCCTGGGTAAACTAGATAATGTATTTTAGGTTACAAAGACTGCTTAGTTCATGCAAGAGCAGGACCTACTGCTAACGGGCAAGCTTATAATTCACAATGATGTATCACTATAACTCTGAGAAAAATGCGAGATATTACTGAAAACAAGATTTGCTCAGCAATGGGTTAGACTTTACTGATGCTCACAGGCCTGCCAAATCAACCATTCTATTGAAACACCTTCAGAAAATGGTATTTCAAATTGACACTTCTACTAACTAAGATGATTATTTTTGTTACATAGTTTTTCAAAGTGTACAAGTTTCTTAGAAATTCTTATACATAGTAAAGAAAAGCAATCACGGTTTAACAACTTCATAAAAAAGGGCTTCTTTGTTTTCTGTTCTTGAGATAGGGTCTTACTGTATAGCTCTGGCTGTCCTGGAACTCACTCTGTATACTAGGCTGGCTTCAAACTCACAGAAATCTCTCTGCCTCTGCTTCTTGAATACTGGGATTAAAAACTGTGTGCCACCACACCTGGTTAAAAGAAAAAAAAGTCCCCACAACACCAAGAGGAAGCTTTACTCCCAGGTGCTCTGACACACCCAGGATCGAGGTGAGCATGAACCAACATCTGTCCCAACACTGGGAGTAACTGGGACCACCGGGACCAGGCACACAGGAACTCCGCCAGCTCAGTGACTTGGGTTCCTTCTGGTCTGTCTGGGCTGGGGTCCAGAGCAGACCTTGGGCGCAAGCTCCGC
>NW_022196891.1:75058230-75065364 GCF_008632895.1 Mastomys coucha | reverse complement strand
CATCTTAATACCTACACCATTTCTTAAATGAATGTAACCTGTTGTCTGTGGGCTGAGAATGAAGTCACCCACTCAAGTCAAATAGCTTTGACCATAGCAAGAAGTCTGTATCCAAAAATCGAGCCTACAGTTCACTTCTTGGTGCAGTAGAACTATCAACTCTCAGCTTAGCTACGATGGAGGTAAAATCCTTTGGTGATGTGAGGGTCACTGAAGTACAGCCTTATTACAATGAAACCCAATGTCTAAAAATTGTTCTTATTTTGGGCTTGTACCACAGTAAGAGCCAAGATTTTAAACTCTACTAAATACAAAACAAACAAAAAGACTTTATATACTCATGTTCATTTAAGAAAATACTAGTAGTGATATATTATTTTTAAGTATATAGCTAATATGTTTGGAGTTATTTAAAATTTATATTGAGAAAAATGTATTTTCACTATTGCTGTAGATGAGCATCTACATAAGATTGTTAAATCGATTGCTGTTTTATATCAAACAACTTTTATAATACTTATTTTTATTTTTATAATATTTTATAAATTTTAAGGAATACGACAAAAAATATATTATAGGTATTGAAGGGGGGTTTACGGGAGGAGCGGTGGTATAAAAGGGGAACAAGAATGTGATTCAATTCTATCTAATTAAAATATGTTTTTAAATGTTAAAAAAAGTCTTAGAAAATATAGTAATTAGAAAAAAAGATAATGGAACAAATGTATTCTACCACAGACATTTTTTTTGAAACAGTATAAACAAATTCGGGAGTTTTACTCTATTTTTTACAATAACATATGTAAGTTGCTTAAAAGAAAAGAGACAAAAGACTTAACATCATGATTCTGTATTTTTCTTTAAGCTGACAGAATTCTCAGAAAACATATTTAAGCTATGTGCACACATACCTCTGCCATATACTTCAATTCCAGAATGAAAAACTCCAATTCCAATAGATGAGGTGTATTCATTCATCCAGTACTAAGGAGAGAAAAAACAACTTTAGAATATCATCATTTATAGCCTAACACTACAGGAAAGGGAGAGTCTAAATCCAAGTCTTGGTATTTTCCTTTCCAATACTGGAACTCTACTAAGAGCAGCCTGGTCTAATCCCACATCTAACCTGGAAAGCTCTCCTGGGTATAGACAAAGGTTTCATCTTGAGTCTAGCATCTTACTTAGAGCTTAGCATATAATAAATAAAATTTAAATGAAATGAAATCTAAATTTCAGTCAGGTTGGTAATAAAATTGATATAAAAGTGCCATTAGTGATTAAAATAGCACATAAATAGCTATCGCATGCCTTTGATCCCAGGGCTTCAGGCAGGTGGATCTTTATCAGTTCCAGGTCAGCCAGGTGTTTATAGTGAGTTCCAGATTATTCAGAGCTACACAGTGAGAACCAATCTCACAAACCAAACCTAAGCAAACCCAACCCAACCAACCCAATCAACCCAACCCAACCCAACCCAACCAACCCAACCCAAAACAACCCAACCAACACAACCCAAACAACCCAACCCAACCAACCCAACCCAAACCAACCCAACCCAACCAACCCAACCCAAACCAACCCAACCAATCAACCAACCAACCAAACAAACAAAAAGCACCAACATCTGGTTTTCTGTCTTAATTTTCTTCTGCCCTAAACTTTTTCTTTCATACTTTAGGGAGTTCTCTGAAGGCAGGATACTTTATTCTTTGTAAAAGTTTATGGCTTTTATTCTATCCCAATTCAGCCTAAAATTCAAAACTAGGAACAAGCAGTATGAAGCATAGAGAACACTAGGAAGAAAGGAACAACATTCCCGCAATCAGCATAAAGACAAACTTCCTAAGGAGGCAGGTACTATATGAAATGGAGCAACAAGAACAAATAAAATTTCCTCAGATACAAAGATTGGACTGGCCAGGCAGTGGTGGCACACACCTTTAGTCCCAGCACTTGGGAGGCAGAGACAGATTTCTGAGTTTGAGGCCAGCCTGGTCTACAGAGTGAGTTCCAGGACAGCCAGGGCTACATAGAGAAACCCTGTCTCACAAAACAAAAACAAAAACAAAAAAACCCAAAAAACAAAAGACAAAACAAAGACTGGACTGGTAGGGGAGGAGAAATGAGAATAAAAAAAAAAATCTAAGAACATGGAAGAGGAACAGAGATGTCCATCAGCAGTGTGGTATGAAATTATAGAGCATGATGATGAAAGGGGTTAAGAGGGTGGGCTAGAGAGGCTTAAAGCTAGAGGGACATGAACAACTTATCAGCACATTAAACAAACACCTCGTAATAAATCTTGAGTGTCATAACCTCCTGGACTGACCCCTCCTGGGTCCCAGCTTTTCATTAGGAGGCTGGGGATTTTAATTCAGGTCCTCATGCTGTGCAGCAAGCACTTTACTCCACCATGCTGGCTACTTTTTTGTAATTTGACACAAGCTAGAGTCACCAGAGAGAAATGATGGAGCTTCAATTAAGAAAATGTCTCAATATGATTGGGCTATAAGCAGGCTTGTAGAGCATTTTTTAAATTTAGTAACTGTTGTGGGTGTGCCCAGCCCTTTGAGGGTGGTACCACCTTTGGCTTAGAGGTCCTAGATTATATAAGAAAGTAGGCTGAGCAAGCTATGATGAACAAGCCAGTGAGCGTCCTTTGCATCAGCTCCTGCCTCCAGGTACCTGCACTGCTGGAGTTCCTGTCCTGGCTTCAGTGATGAACTAAGCATAGACAGTAAGGCAAATAAGCCCCCTTTCCCCAACTTGCTTTTAGGTCATGATGCTTCCTAACAGCAATAGAAATCCTAACTAGGACAAATACTGATACCAGGATAATGGGGTATTGCTGTGAGGTCTGACCATGCTGTTTTGGGGAGGATTATGGAAGGACTTTGGCATTTGGGGCTAGAAGAGCCATTGAGCATGCAGAGCTTTAGTGGGTTGTTCTATTGGAGCTTTAAGATAAGAATGTTGAGAGCAGTGCAGAGGATGAAAGCATGGCTTGTAAAGTGTCAGAGGGAAGCCAAGACTCTCTTGGGCCATTTGTGGGAAGAATCTTGGGGGTCTGGTCAGCTGGAGCTGAAGAGTCTCAGCTGTGATTAACAAAAGACTAGAATTACTAAAGTAAAACCTTTGCTTTACTGCGACAATTGATGCTGGTCAACTGGGGCTGAGAACTTAGCAGTGATTGGGAGGGAACCAGCATCACTGAGGTGCTGTCTTCTGGAGAGTGTTTCAGGGAGTCAGTATGCACACAGAAGCTGCATTCCAGAGGCAGCTAAGGTTGTACCTCACACTGGCAGCCAGACCTGGCAGTTTAAAAGTCACCCAGGTGGTACTGGTTTTAAAGGCATGAAGGGGTCATGAAGAACACCGAAGGGTTGGCACTGTGAGAGGCCAGGAGATTCCATTACTGGACTGCTGTGGCAGTTGAAGCTCCAGGATTAAACGGGTCATAGAGAGCAGTTGAGACTTAGCATCATGAAGAAAGCCTAGAAGACTATTGGTAAAGTGCAGTCCACTTGAAGCAGAAGACCCCAGCACTCTGGAGATACCAGTTCCATGGGATGACAACCAAGACCAGCAGCAGCAATGGAGTGGAGCTGGCCTGAACTTGGAGGACAAGCTGGGTGTGCTGCTAAGGGAGCCAGAGAAATGGCCCAAGCCTTTTGAAGAAGCCCAGAAGATTATGAATGGATTCCAGATAATTGGACATTGAGCTATTTATACTTTTGCAGTTTGATTTTGTTTTGTTCAGACTGTAACTGTGCCCTGGCTCTTCCTGCTTGAAGTAAGAAATTATTTTTTTATTTGTCAGGAGGCCACAGTTAGGAGACTTTGAATTTTAAAAGGGACTGGCTAATTTTAAGGGACTGTATTTTTAGTTGTTTGAATTTTTAAAGACTGTGGGGGCTGGAGAGATGGCTCAGTGTTTAAGAGCATTGACTGCTCTTTCGAAGGTCCTTAGTTCAAATCCCAGCAACCACATGGTGGCTCACAACCACCCGTAATGAGATCTGATGCCCTCTTCTGGGGTGTCTGAAGAAAGCTACAGTGTACTTACATGTAATAAATAATAAAATAAATCTTAAAAAAAAAAAGACTGTGGAACTTTAAAAATTTACAATATTTTACATTGTGATATCCTATTATTGTGAGGTCTTGGGGATGAATAAGAAAGGAGAGGTTGCCAGGCAGCAGTGTCCAGCCTGGTCTACAGAGCAAGAGTGAGTTTAAGGACAGCCAAGGCTACACAGAGAAACCCTTCTTAAAAACTAAAAAAAAAAAAAAAAAAAAAAAAAAAAAAAAAAAAAAAAAAAAGGAAGGGGTCAGTTGTGTTGGTTACTTTTATGTCAACTTGACATTAGCTTGGAGAGGAAGGAGCCTCAATTAAGAAAATGCCTCAAAAGCTGGGCAGTGGCGGCACATAACTTTTAGTTCCAGCACTTGGGAGGTGGAGCCAAGAGAATCTCTAAGTCTATAGAGCTAGTTCCAGGACAGACAGGGCTACTCCTGGAGAGGATGGAAGGAAGGGGGGGGAGGGAGAGAGAGAAAGAAAGAGAGAGAGAGAGAGAGAGAGAGAGAGAGAGAGAGAGACAGACAGACACAGACACAGACAGAATGAATGAGAAATGCTTCAATAAGATGGGGCTTTAGGCAAACCTACAGAACATTTTCTTAATTAGTAATTGATGGTGGAGGACATCCCTTGGGCTAGGTGGTCCTGGGTTCTATAAGAAAGCAGGCTGAGACAGCCATGAGACAGCAAGACAGTAAGCAGAACTCCTTCATGGCCTCTGTATCAGCTCCTGCCACCAATGCCACTAGGCACTGTCCCAACCACTATTAATTTTTTCAAGATAAGTCTTCTTATGTACCCGGGCAGTGGTGGCACATGCCTTTAATCCCAGCACTCGGGAGGCAGAGGCAGGTGAATTTCTAAGTTCAAGGCCAGCCTGGACTACAGAGTGAGTTCCAGGACAGCCAGGGCTACACAGAGAAACCATCTCAGAAAAAAAGAAAAAAAGAAAAAGAAAAAGAAAAAGAACTCCATATTTTTCTGCTTTGGCTTCTGAAATGTTGGAATTACAGGCTCATACCACCACATCTGGCTCTTTTTAAAATTAAATCAATACATTCTCACACATTACTAGAAAAAGCATAAATGGACAAGTCATTTCCTTCCTAAATTATACTTGGGAAAAAATTAAGCAATTAGGAATATTTGGCAACAGGCTGGAGAAATGGCTCAGTGGTTAAGAATACCGACTGCTCTTCCAGAGGTCCTGAGTTCAATGCCCAGCAACCATATGGTGCCTCACAACCATCTGTGATAGAATCTGATGCTCTCTTCTGGTGTGTCAGAAAATGGCTACAGTGTACTCACATAATAAAATAAATAAATAATTATTTAAAAAAAAGAAAAAATATGAAATATTTGGCAACAAGCAAGGTATATTCCTTTGGTGGTCTGAATGAGAATGCACCCTGCCCTTTGTTGGTGGAACTATGAGAAGGATTAGGTGTGGCCTTGTTAGAACAGGTGCATGGGGGGGCAGTCTTGGGGGTTTTAAAAGACTGGTACAGTTCCTAGTGCTCTTCTCTCTGCCTCATACTTGTGGATCAAGTATGTGAGCCCTCACCTGCTTCATGCCTTTGAAAATGTAATTGCAATTAAATGCTTCCTTTTATAAGGTGCCTCGTTATGGTGTTTTATCACAGCAACAAAGAAAACTAGGCCACTTCTCAATTAGATAGCAAAATATTCACAGCTAAGGATGTAGTTGAGTTGTAGATGTGCCAGGCCCTGTGTTGGAGTCTCAACATTGAAAAATTCATCACAACAATATGGGATGTAGTAAGAACATACTAAAAGTTGTTTAAATGTACATATAAAAAGTGGCTGTTTGACAAAGGTAGTACTTAAAACCAATTAGTAACAGTGGATAAACTACTAAAGTAGGTATGGTGGTGAGTGCCTATGATCCCGGGATTTAGGAAGCTGAAGCAGAAGGGTGGTGAATTTAAAACTAGAATGGGCCGCACAGCAAAACCCTGTTTCAAAAAAGGAAAAAAGAGAAAAGAGAAAGGAGAGAAAGAAGGAAAGCAGCTGGGGGTGGGCAGGGGACCCAGCTGGGGGTGGGGCAGGGGACCCAGCTGGGGGTGGGCAGGGCACCCAGCTGGGGGTGGGCAGGGGACCCAGCTGGGAGTGGGCAGGGGACCCAGCTGGGGGTGGGCAGGGGACCCAGCTGGGGGTGGGCAGGGCACCCAGCTGGGGGTGGGCAGGGGACCCAGCTGGGGGTGGGCAGGGGACCCAGCTGGGAGTGGGCAGGGGACCCAGCTGGGGGTGGGCAGGAGACCCAGCTGGGGGTGGGCAGGAGACCTAGGTGAGGGCAGTGGGAGAAGGTAATGGATGAGAAGCAAGTATAATGAAATAGATGAAGATACCAGATAAAACTCACTACTTTGTATGCTAATCTAGCACAGAGAAAAGAAAATTCCAATCAGGTGGCACATACCTTTTGTCTCAGCACTCAGGGGGCAGAGGCAGGCAGACCTCTGTGAGTTTGAGGCCAGCCTGGTCTACAGAGATCATTTTAGAACAGCCAGGGCTACACAAAGAAACCTTGTCTCAAAAAACCAAAATCAAACAAGCAAACAAAAAAATGTGTTTATGTACATAAGTAATATCAACAGGTTTTAAAAAGCACAGGGAAAATGGCAACAAATATAACAAAGCTTAATATAAGGCTTTGAGTATCTTTCAAAAGCATGCTAGCTGAAGCAGTTTAGGGCTCACATCTTGATCCACAAGTATGAGGCAGAGAGAAAGAGCACTAGGAATATCCTTGTCTACCCAAATCTACTGGATTTTGGACAACCAGAGGTTGGAAGGCAAGAACATGAGGGATGTAATTTACTGGACCAGCAGAGTTTGGGAAGGAAAGGAAGCTTCAGTGGATGCAGTAAGGGCTCCTCAACACACTGGTTCACACATCCTATCATCTCAGTCCAGGCAAACAAAAGCTCAGGACAGCCAGGTGTACCTATAAATAAAAGCCCCATTAAAAGAAACAAACCCGAAATCATGTAACTTTTCTCATCATAATGCAATAAAAATTAAAAAAA
>NW_022196891.1:75057472-75058220 GCF_008632895.1 Mastomys coucha | reverse complement strand
AAAGAAAGAAACCAACCCATGTTAGCAACCACAGACATGTAAGGAATTATAGTCACAGAAAGGATTTATAGTCAACCAACATTAATAATGTCACTAGTGAACAGATAGTAAAAAATATTCATTATAACTTATTCTTTTAAAAATATGACCATCAATAATTTGTGTCAGGAAAAGGATAAGGGAGAACGCACAGTTATGAAACAATCTGGGTACTTAACTACTCCGACTCTTGGAATGGACCCTACAGAAATACTTGCACACATACAAAGGCACATTCTAAAATCTTCTTATTGTCCATAATGCCAAAAATTTTGAAGTAACAAGTATCAGTAGAAGAGCAGTTCATGTTGAGTTAGTTTTCTTGTCAGCTTGACACAACCTAGAGTCGTCTAGGAAGAAGAAACCTCAATTGAGAAAATGCTTCCATAAAACTGGTCTATGGGGCTTTTATTTCCCAACTAATGACTGATGTGGGAGGGTCCAGTCCACTGTGGAAGAAGTCACACCTGAGCTGGCAGACCTGAGCTGTATAAGAAAGTAGGATGAGCAAGCTGTGGGGAGCAAGCCAGCAAGCAGCATTCCTCAGAAGTCTCTGCTTCAGTTCCTGCTTCCAGGTTTCTTCCCTGAACTGCTACTCTGACATCCCTCAATGATTGACTGAGACGGATGCAAGTGTAAGTCAAGCAAACCCTCCTCACTAGCTCAGCCAAGCAAACCCTCCTCACTAGCTCAGCCAAGCAAACCCTCC
>NW_022196891.1:75049039-75057329 GCF_008632895.1 Mastomys coucha | reverse complement strand
TAGCTCAGCCAAGCAAACCCTCCTCACTAGCTCAGCCAAGCAAACCCTCCTCACTAGCTCAGCCAAGCTAACCCTCCTCACTAGCTGCTTTTGGTTATGGTGCTTTATCAGAAACCTAACAATGACAAATGGTTAAAGAAACCATACAAATCTGTATTATGAATTACTAAAAAGAAAAAAGGCACACAGTATATAGAGCTACAGATTGGCTGATGCTCATTTGCATAACTGGGAGCTTTGTTCCAACGTGTTGAATCAAAATTTAAAAGGTCATATAAAATTGAACAAAAATTATAAAATATCTGTAGATGACTGACCAGCTGTAACAAAAGAAAGGTCTGGGGACTGATGGTGCAGCTCAGCTGTTAGAATCTAGCATGTGCATGAAGACTGGAGTTTAAGAGTTTAATCCCCAGAAGCAATGAGCATGGAGGCACAAGCATGTATTCCCAGTGATGGTAAGTGGAGGCAGAAAAATCACGAGTTCACAGTCATATTTGGGAACACAGTAAATTTGTGGCCACCCTTGGCTATCTAAGACCCTGTCTCAAAAATAAATATGACCAGAATACATCAAAGTCTTAGTTCTGTGATAGACTGACAGAGTAAATATGACCCAAATACATCAAAGTGTGAGCTCTGGGGTAGACTGACAGGGCTTTGGGAGGAGTGGTATTCAGAACAATCCTTTCATTTTTATAGTTCAGGACTGTTCAGTCCTAGGTGTTAGGCATTACTTTAAGAATTGGAAAAAACATATGTGGGTAGTGGCATACACCTTTAATCCTAGCTATCTGGAAGGCAGAAGCAGGTGGATTTCTGTGAGTTCTAGGACAGCCAGGGCTACTATAGGGGAAGCCCTGTTTTGAAAGGGGGAAAAATAGAAAAGGCAGGTATTTTAAAGTAGAACATTCCAAATGCTCACTTTCTGATAATGTAATGTACTGAACACTACCTTCCAGAACATCATATGCTAGCCACAATCACAGACTGGCTGTGGCTCATTTGGTGGAGCTCTGACCCATTACAATTGTTGTCTAACATGCCAAAATCTAACCTCAAACTTTCAGGTCCAGTTCCTACTGACTGCACACTGCTTTTGCACGCTGTGAACTCAAACACTAACTGAGATGAAGAAGGCTCTTTGGGGAACTGTCTGATGGAGATATGTCAAAATGATACAGGAAGTTAGGCACAAGTGGCTTCTATACCATGAAAAAAATTAACATCAGAAACTTTTTTTGAGACAGGGTCTCACCATGTAATGCTGCCTGTCCTGGAACTCATACTGTACCAGTGTGGCCTCAACCTCAGAGCCCCTTCCTCCTGTCTACTGAGTGGACCACCACCTGCTGCTCTGACAACAGAAACTCGTTTTTTGTTTTTGTTTTCGAGACAGGGTTTCTCTGTGTAGCCCTGGCTGTCCTGGAACTCACTCTATAGACCAGGATGGCCTCGAACTCAGAAATCTGCCTGCCTCTGCCTCCCAAGTGCTGGGATTAAAGGCGTGCGCCACCACCACCCCGCAACCACAGAAACTCTTAAGAATGAAGGAGTTGTGGTTGTTTGGATAAGAATGGCAGTCATAAGTTCATATAGTAAGGCGTTTTTTAAAAATCATTCCATTCGTTTACAGATTTTGTTTTTGTTTTGTTTTTTTAAGAAAATTAGGCAATAAAATGTAGGTGCAAGAATTGGGTAATTATGACTTTGCAGCCCTAATTTGAGTCAGGTAACAAATGGATTATAAAAATCACTGGAAGAGAGATGGGTGAAAACTGATCATCACATGGTCTTACGGTATTCCCTCTTCTCCCACAAGCCCTTAAATGATACATGTACAGTGGAAAAGTATGGTAACATCACCCTACTCAAATGACTAAAGTACTTAGAGGAGTGGGACTAGCTGCTGTTATATGTCACAAATATAAGGTTTTTCTGGAGAATGTTTTAAACAGAATAATAACAAAGAAGAATCATCTGAGTCTGGATGTACTGAGACTATGAGAAGTGAGACATGGTCTTTTAAATATGACCGGAAAAGGCAAATGACTATTCTTAGGAAAATTATCATTAATGAATGAACCCTGACTAAGTCCTACACTAAGAAGTATAAAAGATAAAAAGAACACTATTGGGATAGCCTGGGGAAATATGAATATAAACTGGATTAAATATTATGATAGCAATTAAAAATTTCCTGGGTATGATAAAGATATTGTGGCTAAGCAGAGTACCTTCTCCATGGATATTAGTTGCTATGTTTATCATTCATTTCCTAGGAAAGACAGAGGAGGGGAAGTAGAAAATAAATGTGGCAAAATGTTAAAAATTGGTCAATTTAGGCAAAGGGGATGTGAACTATAATTTTCTTTCAACTCTTCTGAAGAGCAAACCAAACCAAACCAAACCAAAGGGTAGGGACACACTGTATGGTGGAACACCCTGTAATTCTAGCCCTCGGGAGACCCAGGCAGGAGTGTGAGTTCAAGACCCTGATGAAAACAAAACAAAGCAAAACGGGGACTAAGTAATGAAATGCTAGCTCTTTGCCTCCGTGCAGCAAGGTGCCTTCCTAAGTTTTCCCCTCTTCCCCTTCTGCTCTCTTCTCATCTAGAAGCAGAAGCACTGAGAAGTCTCAGGATTGCCTGCTTGCCTTTTCCAGGTGAGCCCTGAATTGGTTATACAGTTTGGAACCAGTCATTTGGTCTGTGTGCTACTAGTACCTTTAACAGCAGTGCGTGCCAAAAGCCTTTATTCTGGGTATAGATAGCTTTACTTCAAGGTAACTGTATCTTTTTTTTTATGTGCACTTCTTTCAAAATACAGAACATTTTCCAAAAGGAGAGATATGTGCCACTTAAAAAGAATTTAAGCAAGTACTAAATGAGCTATTTCCATCTAATGCTCACTAGTAATTATAACTTCTCTTTAGGTAGACAGTAGTCTTCCAAGAATGCTTTATAATACATTTCTTGATGGGAATTTAAGTGTTTTGTTAAAAAGGTAAACAATGTTGTGAAAAAGGTTATACTCAAACGGTAACTTCTGGAAAGCACCTGGCAGAGTGAGGTCCCTCAACTCAGAAAATCTTTTATTTTATTCTCTTCCTTTTTATAAATGAAATAATTTTTCCCAAACTTAAGGATTCCACGCTTGGAACTAATATGTACTTGAGAACTCTATAAAATCAATATAAACTTCTATATTCTAAAAATAGTTGCTATGATTTGACACACTTTTTTCATAAAATGAGAGACTCTTAAAAAGGAGAAACATATGTCCTCAAAATCTGGACAGAACTTTAGAGTTCACAATAATGACACGTGGCCCACATAAAGCATCTGAAGAATTGCTGAGGCAGCACAACGATGAGCAAATAAGGGATAGCTTTCTTTGCAAGGGGTAATATTACTTCTAGATGGAAAGTTGGACAATCAGGTTGGTTTTGCTTAAGGGTCTAGAAAGCCACAATTTTCTAGAAAAGGATTTTTTTTAATTTTAAACAAAAATATTCCTTTGGACAGAATTAAACAACTTAAGCACAATTCTCATTCCTAATATCCTTTTTTGTAAGCTTTTAATGCTGTGTAAGGCAGAAATTAATACTGCTGTTGTTTACACACTGCTTGCAATAACAATACATTACATGACTCCTATGAAAAGGCCAGAATAAGCAAATCTATACAAATAGAAAGTTAGAAGGTGGTTTACACACTGCTTATGATTGCCAAGTTTGGGGTGTAAGGAATGACTGCTGATGGATATGTGTTTTCCGCTTATGGTAATAAAAATTTTGTAAAGTTCTCAATGTATTAAAGGCTCCACTAATTTGTAACAAATGACCCAAGAACACATGCACAAGCACATTTTGATTATTAACCCAGGCTAGTTGGAACTCACAACCTGCCTGACTCAGCCTCCTGAGCAGAGCAATTACAGATGTGTGACACCACATTTGGCTGAGTATATTGTTTCATAAATACAAACTAGAGTTATCTGTTTTGACTAAACAAAATCTATCTTATACATGCTATGAATGCCTCAGCAGTAAAATTTTCAAGTATATATATAGATTTTTTTAAAATTGGCAATACAATTTTTTTCCTTGTTAGCAAACTGAGAACAAAACAATCATGAGGAAATAAGTTTCTATTTTCTTATTCTTATGTTATCTTGTAAAACTTTATGATGAGAGGAACATTCATGTGCCACAATGATGCTTTAGTCAGTGATCGTCCTCATATGATGATCCCATAAGATTGTAACAGAGCTGAAAACTTCCTATTGCTCAGTACCGTAGTAGCTATAGAAATGCATTATTCATATACTTGTGGTGATACTGGCATGAACAAACCTGGAAGTATATATAAGATATAACATATTCTATATAAGCACAGCATACATAATTATAATAATACAAATGACTTCATAATGGTACTGGTTTATGTATTATTTTTTGCTGTTATTTTATAATGTACTTCTCATACTTATTAAAAGAAAGGGGGTAGAGGGAAGCTCCCTGTAAAGCTAGATGCGATGCTTTATTATTTGAGCAAGAGTCTTTGGGGTTTTTTTGTTTTGTTTTGTTTGGGGTTTTTTTAGTTTTTTGAGACAGGGTTTTCTCTGTGAAGCCCTGGCTGTCCTGGTACTCACTCTGTAGACCAGGCTGGCCTCAAACTCAGAAATCTGCCGGCCTCTGCCTCTCAAGTGCTGGGATTAAAGATGTGTGCCACCACTGCCCAGCTTGACCAAGAGTCTTACATATCTCATTTTTACTTTGTCTTTTACTGTATCCATGTCACATGTACTATGTGCACTGGGTTTCAACCATAGCACCAGGCCATAATGAGGTGGTTAAACTATACCATGTAGGTTTAAAAGTATGTACAAAAAAAAATTACCTAGGCCGGGCCTAGCACTTGGGAAGCAGAGGCAGGCAGATTTCTGAGTTCGAGGCCAGCCTGGTCTACAGAGTGAGTTCCAGGACAGCCAAGGCTACACAGAGAAACCCTGTCTTGAAAAAAACAAAACAAAACAAAATTAACTGATAACACAAACAGGTAATTGATGCCTTAATTGATACATGCCTCATACAGGTTATGGATATGACTCTCAATGAATAGAAATGAAAAATATAAAATACAAATACCTAAAAATTTTTCTAGCAACATCAAAGTAGTTTGTTCTTGAGCTTTATAATCCTAGTCAAAGTATAAATAGATTATTTCTTAAATTATAGACTGCATTCTAATTCTAGCTAAGCCACCTTCTAAATGTGTGCTTTCAGTTATGAGGAAAAAAGTAACAACTCAGTGTGTGGAGGGGGTGAGAGGGGAAGGGACTCAAGTATGTATTCTGGTTAGCCACCTCTTTGTACACAGCAGCAGCACATTTCTGAAAACTGTTTTGTTTCATTACCAAATGTGTAAACCGGTGCTTTTTCTTGGTTGTGAGCATTTTTCTGAATACATTCATCATAGAAGGTAAGCCCTTCCTTGGGAGAGTTGGTCAGAGGAGGTGCCCTCCAAATGTTTCTGCTCTTGCCTAGGCTTCCTAGATCTATTATTAGACAACAGGCCTGGAAGGCTCACTCTTTACATAAATGGCAGGCTGCCTGGGCAAAACAGAAATTTAATTCAAGGTCAGCATGCCTTACCAAGCCCTGCCCCAGCTATGCAGACAGTAGGGAGGAGGCCCCGTTTTGAGATTTAACGAAGTTAACTGTAAACAAGCTAGGCGAACTGAGCCTTTTACTGAATTAGTTCAGTTGTGAAATTCTCTGTACTGATTTATCATTCCAATTATTCATGCTGAAGAAACTAGTATCCTTTCACAGATAGAATCTGTGAGATTAGCAGCCGCGTTTCCAATGCTTCTTCTAACTCGGTTCTTCCTTGTCATCATTTCTTTTATTCTGTTCTGTCTTTGTGTTTTCTGAGCAAGGCAGGTCTTGAATGTGCTAACTAGGTAGACCAGGAAATCTCTGGAGTATTAGGATTACAAGTATGGACTACCAAGCCTAGCTCTTTTAATTACTTTACTCCTTTTTGGGTGGGCAGGGAGGAAGGGAGGCTGAGACATAGTTTCTCTGTGTGGCCCTGGCTGTTCTCCTAATCAGATATTTGCCAGCCTCTGCCTCGTGAGTGCTGAGACTAAAGGAATGCACCACCACTGCCCAGTTTTATAGTTCTTATCACTACTTCTGAAAAACTATTTTGCTACCATCAAAATTTATTTTACACATCATCTAGAGCAAAATCTCCCTACAAAGCTCACAGAGCTTCTTAAACATGCAATATGAAAATGCATGCTTTTGTAGAACACCAAGAATATTGTAACCGTTTAAATCCATTTTATAAACTAGAAACATTTTTCTAACAGAAAATATTATAAATATGCAAAGATGAAATCACAGCCAAGAACAAGCATCTATGAAAACAAAACAAACTGCTGAATTAGATTATGACTGGATGTTAGCGAGATTTCTGTTAATTTGTGTTGAATATGTCTTTAATGATTTTGTTGTCTAAATAGTAACAGATGCCGAAAGTTTAAACAGAACATGCTCAAGAGGAAAACTGGATTACCCAGGGTACTTCATCCAAACAAGTCTCAGGAGCTGGCTTTCTATCTGAACCAGGGGAGGCCGCTTCTCCTCCCACAGTGTGGGTCAGCTAGGGTTGAGAGGACTAAGAACCTTTGCTAAGGCAACTGCCGAAGATGGGATGGAGACTTACACGTGACACTAGGAGCCAGTCATGCAGAGAAAACCCATCACAACAAGTGGTGTTGTACAAGGGAAGAATAAATCCAAACTCGAGAGGACAGATCAACTAAAGGAGGCTCTATATTAAGTTTATGTGTAAGGGGAAATTAAAGCTTTAAACCTGTGCTGACTAGGAAGAAAAGTTATGGGCCTAAGAATCCATCACAAACTGGCCACATAGGCCTGGGAAAGAGCAAACAAGTTGTTAGATATCATAAGAGCTGGCAGGTCAAGAAGACATAAAACTATAAACATAGAGGAAAACATGTCTAGGCAAACGAGGACATGTCCAAGGCCCAGGCCTGCAAAGACGTGCCTGGCAGACACTAAGTAATGGACCATCTGGTCCTCTCAGATATGGTTTAAGGTCAGATGCTTAAGGTCAGATTAACACCAACCTTAAGAATTTTCCACTCTGTTCTGTACGTAATAGTTAATATTTGAACTAGCCAATCATGTATGACCACACTGATCCCTTTGTTCCCTCAGACCGTTTTTCCTATAAAAACCCCTAACTTTCAAGCCTTGTGGTCGGCTCCATTATCTTCTGCGTGAGATAACTGTGGTGCCGAACCAGGGCGTCCTGAAAATTAAAATATACCTCTTGTAATTATATCAAGATGTGGTCTCTCGTGATTCCTTGGGTGTGCGTCCTCCTGAGATTTGAGTGGGGGTCTCCCCCAGGGGTCTTTCAATGCTAATGCTGGCTCAGTACATGATTCCCCAGTAATTGAGGGAGAAAAGGCAAAACATTTTTATTTGAAACTTACACTTTGTTTATTCTCAAATCCTTAGCATACCAAAGAAAAGTCACAGAGGCTACAGCAAGTTGTCTCTGAAACCACAGAACAGAGGAGTCACCAAAGAGGAGACACAACCACAGAACAAAGGAGTCACCACACACGCCATGCCAACCACCTCTGATCAGTTTAACATAAGGAACTTTCCGGTGATCCCTGAGAGTCATGAAAGGCTCACAATCTTCCATTCTACTTTGGATCACACAGGAATTTCTTCCTCTAAATTTGAATTAATCAAGTTAGAAAATGTTTCCAAATATTACAACTAGCAGAAATAGCACAGTAGACTCTGGATTCAGTGAAGATCTAGCTGTTTGACCCTGGTTTGTTAGTGGATTTGTTAACTTTTTGAGGCATTCAAGCCAAGCTGTATCCAAATAAAGAAAAAAGAAAAAAAAGAAATGTTAATTCAAAATTCTAGAGCCTGAATACTTTGGTGTAAATATTGGTTTTTGTTATTTGATATTCAAATTGGGAGATATCTAACTTCTATGCTCCTTGATGTCCATGTGGACATGCTAGGTAATAAACAGAATCATCTTAGAGAGTTGCTGTATTAAATAAATCAATAATATGTGTGCTTAGAAGACCGTATGACCCTCTACCTCACACTAAGTGTAAGGAACAACAAACATGGAACAAATCTATAATAACAATATTCAGGAGGATTTAAAGCCACTGAGGCTACAAAGCCAGGCACAAACAGAAAAAAAAAGGTAAA
>NW_022196891.1:75043181-75048924 GCF_008632895.1 Mastomys coucha | reverse complement strand
AATTCCCAGCAACCACATGGTGGCTCAGAACCATCTTTAACTGGATCCGATACATTTTTCTGGTGTGTGTCTAAAGACAGCTACAGTGTTCTCATATAAATAAAAATAAATAAATCTTTAAAAAAGAAAAAAGTTATCAAATACATATATCTACTGTGAAAAAGTCCTATTCTTTTCAGTACCTAGGAAAGGCACAGTAATGGCACAAGTAGGCCAGTTCTGGCTATCTGCCAATCTGTGAACTCTTAAGGATTTTCATGATTCAGAGTTAAAGTCAAATTACCAAGGGTGGTGAGTCATTAAACTGAAGAGCAAACAATGTTAGAGTTAGTCTGACCCTACTTCATGACTCCTACAAGATTTATTTATATTCTGGATAAGTACAGACTGAGTGCAAGGCTTCTTGAAGTAAGGCTGTATTTTATAGGCTGTTTATATCTGTGACGGACACGAGAGGGCTAGAGACCCTCTCTACTTTATTTCCTGAGGTCTAGGGAGACAGTAAGTGGCCAAGACAGGAGCCAAGACATGGCCACTGATGCACATTTTATCTTCTCTGATACTATGAAGCCTTATTTATTCACATCTAGAAAACTTTGAAAGAAAAAAAAAAGTGTTGTTGGACTGGAGATACGGCTCAATGGTTAAGAGCACTGACTGACTGCTCTTCCAGAGGTCCTGAGTTCAAATTCCAGCAACCACATGGTGGCTCACAACCATCTGTAATGAGATCTGATGCCCTTTTCTGGTGTGTCTGAAGACAGCTATGGTGTACTTATATATAATAAATAAATCTTTAAAAAAAAAGTGTTCTACAGTATTAACAAAGGAAACAACAGAAAAGATAGGTAGGAAGGCAATAAATACATAATGATTACTTTGGGCTCAATTTTGCTTCAATATAAAAATTGGCCTAAATACTTCTATTTATTATTTTATACTACTGTATACTCAAATGAATTGAGTTATTGCTCTTCTATTCTTCTGACAAGAGACCTTTCATTAAATGTCACTTAGTCAATGACTTGCCTGATCAATTTAGGAAACCCTTATGTTTCCAGTTTGAGGTTAACAATGACACATGCTATTTCTCCGGTTTGGAACTTGCAATATGTAATACAGCCACTTCGGACTTGGAACCAACTTCTGTACATAACAGTGTTAAACAATCTGTATATGTGTAAAGTAGGTTGTTTTCCTCCAAAGCTGTAGAAAAGTGTTTATGTAAGATATTGAATGGAATGTTTGACTTGCTTCCCTAGCCCCCTCCAAAAGCTCAAGGAATACAAAGTATTTTGTTTATTGAGTTTTAAAGCCCCAAATAAACCATGAATAATGGAGATTGTAGGCTAATTAATTACCATAGTACTATTTCCTATAAACTGTCCTTGGTGATCAAGCATTATCTTACAAGTTATTATATAAAATCATTTCATTATAATCTGAGTCAGTACTAAACAACCTTGAAGTTTAAAAGTACTAATATCCTTTTTTCTTTTGTTTCAGTTTTTGGTTTTCCAAGAGATGGTTTCTTGGTATAGCCCTGGTTGTCCTGGAAAATCACTCTGTAGACCAGGCTGGTCTTGAATTCACAATGACCCACAAGTCTCTGCCTCGCAAGCGCTGGGACTAAAGGTGTGCGCCACCACTGCCTGGCATGTGCATATTTCCTAAGTTATGCTAAGGACTGTTTGAGATAGTGAGACAGGAAAATGATGAATTTGATTTCTATCTATAAAAACTCATTAAGAATGTAAACCAGGGGCTGGAGAGATGGCTCAGTGGTTAAGAGCACTGACTGCTCTTCCGAAGGTCCTGAGTTGAAATCCCAGCAACCACATGGTGGCTTACAACCATCCATAATGGGATCTGATGCCCTCTTCTGGTATGTCTGAAGACAGATACAGTGTACTTACATATAGTAAAATAAATAAAAAACAAACAGCAGGGCGGTGGTGGTGCACGCCTTTAATCCCAGCACTTGGGAGGCAGAAGCAGGTGGATTTCTGAGTTCCAGGCCAGCCTGGTCTATAGAGTGAGTTCCAGAACAGCCAAGGCTACATAGAGAAACCCTGTCTTGAAATGAAAGGAAAATTAAGTTTGAGGCCTGTGCTGGCTAATAAGAAAATTACAAGCCTGAGAAAAACACAGTGGATCAGGCTCAAGCATGTCCAAATAGGCCTGAACAAAAGCAAGCAAGCTGTTAGACATCCCAGGAACTAGCAGGCCAAGAAGAGATAAACCATAAAAATAAGAGAAAACATGCAAGGACATGTCTGGGCAGACGATCCAACTGGTAATGGGTCATCTGGTCCTCTTAGATATGGTTTAAGGTCAGCCAAATGACTCAGATTAGCACCACCCTTAAGAATTCCTGCTCTGATCTGCACATACTATAGTTGATATCTGAACTAGCCAATCATGTATAGCTATGCCGATTCCCCTTTCCCCCAGACCTTTTTCCTATATAAACCCCTAACCCCTGAGCCTCGGGGTCGATTCCTCTGTCTCCTGTGTGAGATATGTGTTGACCCGGAGCCCAGATATTAAACTGCCTCGTGTGTTTACATCAAGACGGTCTCTCATGTTTCTGTGGGTGCACGTTTTCCCGAGACTCGAGCAGGGGTCTGGGGGGGGGGTGTCTTTCAGAAAAAAACCAACCAACCAACCAAACAAACAACAACAAAAACATTTTAAAAAAGAAAAGAAAAAAAGGAATGTAAATCAATTACAATTTGGTAAATGTTAAAACTGAAACATAAACAAATTTTTGAAGTCTTTCTGAAATGTACTTTCACTTATTCTATCTTTCATACTAGTAGTCTTTGTGAAATATATAAAGTATAAGCCAGATGGGGTGGTGCATGCTTTTGATCCTAGTACTTGGAGGCAGAGTAGTTTGCTGCCAGCCTATTCTACGGAGTTACAGGACAGCCAAGGCTACACAGAGAAACCCTGTGTTTCCCTGGCTGGGCTGGAGCTCAGTATGGAGAAACCCCCACCTAGAAAAACAATTACAAAAAGAAAAAGAAGAAGAGGAAGAGGAAGAGGAAGAGGAAGAGGAAGAGGAAGAGGAAGAGGGAGAAGAAGAAGAAGAAGAAGAAGAAGAAGAAGAAGAAGAAGAAGAAGAAGAAGAAGAAGAAGAAGAAGAAGAAGAAAAGAGGAGGAGGAGGAGGAAGAGGAAATGGAAGAGAAAGAGGAGGAGGAGAAGGAGGAGGAGGGAAAGAGGAAGAAGAGGAAGAAAAAAATGGAAGGAAGGTAGGTACAGTTTGTCAGGGAAACAACTTGTCCAATAAGTGGCTGTCAGTGTAGATAACAGTGGCTAGACTTCTGTCACAAAACTCTACTTCCTAGTAACTACCCTCATGAGGCCCCATTTTTCCTATATGATCTTGAACTATGTTTAACAACTTTGGAATAAAAAAGAGGTTCATTTATCACTCTTCCTAAAACATAAAATTATGGTGCCCCTTCAGGTACTACCACAAACAGACTTTGCTATGCGATGTGGTTTTAGTTACTGCTATGACCTCCTATTGCTTCTATAGTATACTAGGTGCTCGTTGTTTGCCTCAACTCAGTAACAGAAACACCATTCTGAGTACTGTACCTCAACCTCAATTTGAAGGGCAGGCAAAACCAACAAGACATCTTTTTGCAAATTAGAATTTCAAATATATAAAATATATGTGAGCCATTCAACCTTCACACAATTTAGGCATACTGACACCCACTAGAGACAATGAACATGCTAGTTCTTTCCTGAGAGTTCTTTTCCCATTGATGGACAAGGTAGAAATTCTAATTGCCTTATGGTCTTATGAACTTATCTCAGGCGAAGACTCTCCTTTAAAAAACCTTGCTATATGTATGATGCATGAGGGTGCACACATAAAACAGGACATGTGGAGGTCAGAGGACAATTTTTGGAAGTCAGTTCTCTCCTTCCTCTATGGGTTCTGGAGATTGAACTCAGGTTGGCCTGTGCATATCAATTAAGTGCACAGCAAGCACTTGAACTATTTTACTCAGTGACCAATTTTACTAACCCTCTCTCCTCCCCCTCTCTCTTTTTTGAAACAACTTCTACAACATTGAGAGCACAATAATACCCAATTAACCCTAATTCTGCACATATATTATGGAGACTTTAAAGCTAGTGTTGAACAAAACAATCATAGTTTTAGTACTCAATTTGGTTAGCACTGTGCTTTATTTATAGTGTAACATTTCTTTCAAAGGTTGAAAAAATAAAGCTTTTTTTCAAGGCAGTACCAGAGGCTGACATAGACAGGGCCTCAGGCATGCTAGGCAAGCGCTCTATCACTGAGTTACAGCTACAGCTATAGCTGAACTGCAGTTACTAAGTGGCTGTGGAAGCAGGTAAAAGGCAGCTCACTGAGCTTACAAAGTCCTCAAATAATGACACTATTCACAATGGCTGGCATTTTCTGGTGCTTACTGGGTGCCAGCTATCATTGTAAGCATTTTAAGTAACTCACAGTCCTTGCAGTAACTCCCTGATATAGACACTGCTGTGATTCTCATTTTAGAGAGGAACACAGTCACAGAAGATGACGTCCCCAAGGCTGTGCAACTACAAAACCTAAGGATAGAAACCACATTCCCTGATTCTAGGCTATATCACAGACAAAACTGTAATATACTGCTCCTGATAACAGATTCCAGACAATAAGCCTGACCAAGGAGATCAAATACAGCTATCTGCTGCTCCCTCCTTCATTCTGCCTCTTACACTAAATCAATGGAGGTAGTTGAGGGCTTTTGGTTTCCTGTCTGACAGATTGGGAAACCCAATGAGAAGGACAGATAGCTGAGAGGGGATCATGACTGCACCACTGCCTGTCTCCACCAGCAGGAGACAGTCTCTCTAGTTTTACTCTGTAAGCTTCAGGAGAAAGCCCAGCAACCCTTTTCTTTCTCTTTTTTGGAACAGGGCCTCACAGCACCACAATGGTTAGTTGGCGGGCCTAGAAGTCAGAGATTCTCATGCCTCTGCACCCTAAGTGCACCACCACACATGTCTCCAACAAACGTTTTTAAGGAAGAAAAAGACAAGGTAGGAACTGGCCTCTGCCCTCAAGTTCACTGCCCTGTTGTGAGAAGTCTGAAATCTGTGCTGTTGCATCACTGTTTGGTACCCACAGAAAAAAGACACACAGGTCAGTTTTCATCTAATTAGTCTTAGCACTAGAAGCAGCAGGAAGACCCTACCTCAAAAAGGAGAAACATTTTTATAAATGAAAATAGAAGTAGGCTGGTGAGATGGCTCAGCGGGTAAGAGCACTGACTGCTCTTCCAAGGGTCCTGAGTTCAAATCCCAAAAACCACATGGTGGCTCATGACCACCCGTAATGAACTCTGACCCCCTTCTGGTTATTATTATTTATAATAATAAATACATCTTTAAAAAATTTTTTAAAAAGTAACAGAGTTCTGGAGAATTTTGTTTTGTTTTGTTTTTTTGCTTTATTTTGTTTTTTCAAAACAGAGTTTCTCTGTGTAGCCCTGGCTTTCCTGGAACTCACTCTGTAGACCAGGCTGGCCTCGAACTCAGAAATCCACCTGCCTCTGCCTCCCAAGTGCTGGGATTAAAGGGGTGTGCCACCACCGCCTTTTTAATTTTAATTTAAAAGGCCAGCCTCCAGAGCTAGAGAAAAAATCCTGCAGTTAAGACTAGGTAGTGGTGGCTCACACCTCTAATCCCAGCACTTGGGAGGCA
>NW_022196891.1:75025860-75043171 GCF_008632895.1 Mastomys coucha | reverse complement strand
GTACTGCTCTTCTAGAGGACATTTCAGTTCCAAACTCTGAACCTGAAGAGCTCACCACCTATTAACTCCAGCTCCAGGGGATCAGATGCCCTCATTTAACCTCTATTGATATCTGAATGCATGTGCTATACACCCACAGACAGACAGACAGACACAAACAACACACACACACAGACACTTAAAAATAATTAAAATCTCTTTTAAAAAAGGACAAATCTCCATCTTGAGATCAAGGTATAATGCAGTGGATGGTAAATAAAGGTAATGGTAAATTTCTCTCAGTTTAAATGGCACTGCACTGAAAACATAGCACATACACTTGTTAACCTGGAATGCTGCAGTCGAGGGGGAAAATGACGCCAGAGAATGGTAACTATTCTGAGAGAGTTGTGTTTACACTGGGAGGCTAGAAGAGAGGTGGCTTTAAAACAAGGTAGGAGGTTTGCTTGACCATAGCAGAGAGCAGGTAGTCCGTTCACTCCATGCAACAGGTGGAAAAGAACAGTTAAAGACCAGTGGTAGTGGAAAGAGAACACTCCATTTTTTAAAATCCACCTTTCAGTGAAATAAGCTGTGAGGTCATCTCAGAAAGCAAGCTGAGAATAAGGAGTTCCTGAAAGAGGATATGAAATACAATAGCTGTCTTGGAGACTGGGAAAGTTGACCGAACAGAGGAATAAAGAAGCAATGCGAGATAGCATTCAAGGGCCCTCTTGAGAAATGTGATCACAATTTCTAAGTGAGATCAGTCAGAGTGGTATGTGTTCTTCTGTAGCCACATTCAGCGGCTGAGGCATGGAGGAGATAGAGTTGTTTGAATTAGAGCAGCTATAAGTGTAGCAGAGAGTGACTAATGGAGGACTGTGGAATCTAACCCCACTTGATGGGCAAGCAAGTGTGAATGATTATTTTAAGGAACTAACTCATAAGACTGTGGGGACAAGCAAATCCGGGATCTAGGACAGCAACACAGACTGCTACCATGGCCTGGACAAGCTGACAATTAAAGTTAATCCCCACAGAACACCAGTTTAGGATACATGATTTTGTTTTGTGTCTTGGGTCCTGTTCATCTGAGTTACAGAGTACACTGAGGAAATTGAAATTCAGAGACGTGTGAGAGCAGGACAAACAGAGAAACACAGTAGTTCCTTATTTCAGTGCAACGGATGGAACCCGGGGCCTTGTACATGCTGGGTAGTATGCTAAGTCGGTGGTTCTCAACCTGTGGCAGCGACCCCCACCAGTCATATCTTAGATTTCCGGTATATCAAACATTGACATCAATATCCATAATAGTAGCAGAATTATAACTATGAAGTAGCAACAAAATAATTTTATGGCTGGTGTCACCAAACATGAGGAACTGTGTTAAAGGGTTACAGCCTTAGGAAGGCTGAGAACCAATAGCTGGGCGGTGGTGGCAATGCCTTTAATCCCAGCACTTGGGAGACAGAGGCAGGTGGATTTCTGAGTTCAAGGCCAGCCTGGTCTACAGAGTGAGTTCCAGGACAGCCAGGGCTACACAGAGAAACCTTGTCTTGAAAAAAACAAAAACCAAAAAACAAAAAAAAACAAAAACAAAAAAAAGTTAGCTCTTGATAAGAAGATTCACATCCTATGTCTATCAATTACCTCCCTCTTCAAATTATTAAATATTACACTTAAATTTTCATTTTTTTTACAAACTTTTTCAGTTAGCTTATTGCCAAGTTAACACGGAAATATGGATTAATTCATGAGTCGCTTGAAACACGTAGTACTATGCCTGAGAACAAACATACAGATTATTTCTAGAATTTTATGTGAGGATGTTCTACTCTCATTTCTGTTGCTGTGACATATCCTGACATGAAGCAGCTTAGTAAAGGAAAGGGTTTGTTTAGCTTACACTCCCAGGTTACTGTTCATCACTGACGGAATTCAAGGCACACATTCAAGTACATGCACAGTCAAGAGCAGAAAGAGAAACAAATGGATATTTGCTTGCTCTCACTTAGCTTTATCTTACATAGTAAGGACCATCTGAACAGGGAATGATGCCACTTCCAATTGATGTCCTCTAAATCAAGTAACAAACAAGATAATCCTCCACAGACATGACCGCAAGACAACTCGATCTAGAAAATTAATTCCTAGTTAAGGCTCGGAAGTGACTCCAGGTTATGGCAAGCTAAAAATTATTAATTGAAAAGTTAAACAAACATCAAGATTAAGGTTAAGTATGGTGACATATGCCTTTAATTCTACCATTCAGGAGGCAGATCTATGTGAGTTTGATATATATTATATTATATTATATTATATTATATTATATTATATGTTGATATACATTATACTTGTAAAAGTTTTTTTCTATGGATTTTCTGAATAAAAATTTTATAGTGAAAACCTCTATTTTTTTTTTTAAAGATTTATTTATTATATGTAAGTACACTGTAGCTGTCTTCAGACGCACCAGAAGAGGGCGTCAGAACTCATTAAGGGTGGTTGTGAGCCACCATGTGGTTGCTGGGATTTGAACTCATGACCTTCTGAAGAGCAGTCGGTGCTCTTACCTGCTGAGCCATCTCACCGGCCCGAAAACCTCTATTTTTATCAATAAAGATGAAAAAGGAATTATTAAAAATGTATATTTTTTAAAAAATGTTTATTCTTATCAAGCTTATGGGTTTAGTAAGCACCCAATTAAAAAAGAAGCAAATATATATTCAAAATAATTAAAACCTAGGAATCAGGGATCTCCACCTGTTTTTGTAGTACTACTGATCATAGCCAAAAAGAAGAAGTAACCACCAAGAGATGAAGAGAGAAAAACTGTGGTACATAATTACAACAAATACTCTTCAGCCTTAGAAGGGGAAATTCTCATACATATTATAACATGAACAGACACTGAGGAGGGTATGCTGAGAAGTCAAAAAAAGGCAAAAACCTATATGAATTGTTGAGTCAAATTTACAGGGCAGGGAGAAGAACACATACTTTCTATTTTGCAAGATGAAAAATGTTCTGGAGGATGTTGCAAAATGATGTGCGTATACTTAATATTACTAGCTACATAGTTAGAAATATGCAAGATGGTAAATTTTACATTATATTTTAAAACACACAAAAAGTCTGTAGAATTGCTTTTCTAAGGCTTAAAAAAAAAATCCTTTCTAGAAAAGAAAATAAAGCCAAGTAAAATTTGAAATGATAGTCAAGAGAAACTAGTGTAGTTCGATACTAAATATAAAGATATGAAATTGCATATTCACAAAGATATGAAATTGCAATAATTAGAATAGTGTGGTAGTGAAATTAAAATTAATAATTGCATATTGGCAAAAACTCAGTACTGAAATGGTAATACCATAATTTAGTTAGGAAAGACAATTCAGGTGAGAATTTAGAAGAACAGAATACTGTGCTGCGCTGCTTTTAGTATTAACTTAATATATAACCTGGAGTTACCTAGGAAAAGGGCATCTCAACTGAAAACCTGCACTGATCAGATTGGCCTGTGGTTATGTGTAGAGCGTTATCTCAACTGCTAACTGATGTTAAGATCCCAGCCCACCATGGGTGGTGCTATCCCTAGGCAGGGCTGGAATAAGAAAGGTAGCTAGCTGCCCACGAGCCACAGAGTGACCCACTAAGTAGTATTCCTCCACAATTCTGCCCTGACTTCCTTCAGTGATGAATTGTGATCTGGAAGCATAAGCCAAAGACCACACCACAGCCTGCTGCTAAGTTGTTTTGGTCAGACTGTTTTATTACAGCAACAGAAAAGTAGCTAATACAAATGCCAAGAGAAATGGAAGCCCAAGTCCTTGTTTCAGATGGAAATAAGGACTCTACTGAGATCTGGGCTGGAAGTCATTTGTACCACAGCCTGGTAAAGAAACTAGCTCCACTCTGCCTCTGTCCTGGAAATATAAGTGAGGGTGGCTCAAAAGTGATAGAGTACTAAGTTGTTTGGCAGGTAAATTTCAAGACAGCGTAACATCCTAGGTGGTGGCCTAGTTATTACTGTGTACTACTCTTAGTAAGATGTACAGTTACAGAAGAGAACAGAAAAATATGAAAAAGGTAATGTTTGGCAAGGGAAGGATTGTGAGTTTAAGAATGCAGAAAAGGAGCAGGGAGATGCCTATGTGGTAAACATGCTTGCAACAAAAGCCTGGAAATCTAGTTTGGTTCCATAACTCATGTAAAGGAAAAAAGGAGGGATCTGAGTGCACAAAGTTGTCCTCTTAACTCCAAATGTATGCTATGGCATGACCTCATGGTAACTCACCATGCAACACACACATAACGATGAAGAAAAGGCACAAGTGAAGACAGCAGCTGCCATTGTTAGAGACTAGTGTCTTTAAAGAGAAACCTTGCATTCTGTAATGACATTAACAAGAAAGGCATCCTTAATGATGATGATGTCATCATCAACATCAACAACAACAAAACCCCACATGCCTAGGAAAATATGTTTTCAGCCTGAATCGCCATGCTACACGGAAGTCATAGCTGTAGTATAAGGGGACCAGCTACACCTGAAGCTGGCAGCAGAACTTGGCATCATTATTCAAACAGTACTAGTTTTGCAGGCATGCAAAACAAGAAAGCGTCATGAGGCCAGCACCATGGTTCCAGAAGGCTGCTTAGGCCAGGCAATTGTGTGTCAGGGTTAGAGTCTCTGCAAGGTGACCCTAAGAAGTCACAGTGGAAAAGCCGTGAAGGTGGAGCCAGCTACAACAGAGATCCCAGGGACTATGGGATGTCCACCTAAGAAAGCTACAGGCACTGAGTACAGCTGGCCCAAGAGCAAGGTCATATATGCTGCAGGCAAACCTGGAGGAAGGCACTGCTCAAGGCTGCTACAATCTAGACTATCTTAGTTACTTTCCACTGTTGTGCTAAAACACCATGACCAACACAACTTAGAGAAGAGCAAGTGTTTATTTGGGGCTTATGGTTCCAGAGGGATAAGACACTATCTCCATCACAGTGGGCAAGCGTGGTAGTAGCATTCAGAGCTGCTGAGAACTCGCATCTTGAACCTTAAGCTGGAAACAGAGAAGCAAACTGGAAATGACACATGGCTTTTGTAACTTCAAAACCAGCTTCTAGTGACATACTTCCTCCAGCAAGACCACCTTCTAATCCTACCCAAACAGTGCCACAAACTGGGGACCAAGTGTTCAAATGCCTAGGATTACGGAGGGACATGAATCATGCGAACCACCATATTCCACTCCCTGGCCCTTATAGACTTGTGGCCATATCATAACACAAAAGATATTTAGGGGATCCCAAGATTGAAAAGTCCTCTTAGTCTTTTAGTCCCGAGTCTGCTTAAAAGACCATAGTCTCTTCTCAGACTCCACAATCTCTTAATTGTAACTCCCCTGTAAAATGGAAAAGCAGTTTACTTCAAAAATACAATGGCACGGAACATACACTACTATACCAAAAGGAGGGATCAGGGTAGAGTGAGAATACTGGACTCAAGGAAGACAAACTCCAAACCCCATAGTTCCATGCCTGATGTCAAAGGGCTGAGATCACTCTGCCCTTTCTTCCAGTTTTCCTGCTCGTAGCATACTTTTGTCTCTTGGGCTGGTTTCATTCCCTGTACATAACTCTAGGAACAGAAGTCCCATGGTTCTCATAGCTCCAAAACCTTGGGATCTCTAATACAACAGAGCTTCACTTCCACAGCTTCAGACAATGGTCTCTATGGAAGGACTCCCTTGACATATACTAGTTGGCGTCATATACCTGCTGACTCTCTGAAACTGTGAGACTATTATCCTTTGTGACTCTAAAAGCAGCGTCCACCTGGACAGCCAAGTTTGAGATAGATACTTGGTCACAAGTTGGCACCCCTCCCTTTATTTCAATATAGATCACCTATTAATCTCCTTATCTCTTACAGCACTAGCTGAAACAGTAAGTCTCCTGGTGCCTTTTTTCCTCTTCAAAAGCTGTTTTCTTTTTGCCCAGTTGTTCTTTTTTCCTGTAGATTTACTTAAGAGTAATTACTAATAACTGCATGACAAAGTAAATATTAGGCTATCTTGAAATCTCTTCTGCCAAAGAAATTAGTCCATTACTTTTAAATTTAGTCTCAGGTAAATTCTTAGAACATGGGCGCAAGCAGCTACATCTCCCTCCACACCCTTCCCACCCCACAGCTCCCAACCCCAATAGTATTGAAATGTTTTCTAGCCCAGTTGTTAACATTGTTTCCTTCCAAACCTCTGGAGCTGGGCCTCCATGGTCTGCAAAGCTCTCTGCACTGCTTCCAAACTCCTTCTAGGATGAGGGGGTAAGCCTTGTTTACAGCATTCTATGGCTTATGTAGTACAATATCAAAAAAGCCTTCCACATGCGGTTCTTCACAGCACCAGGCCACTCCCCGGTATCAAATTCTGCTCTGTATTAGATACTTTTGCATTTCTGTGATAGAATACCACGACCAAGGCACTTACACAAAGAAGGGTTTCTGGCTTCTGGTTCTAGAGGGGTAAGAGTATCAGTCTCACAAGGGCGAAGCATGGCAGCAGGCAGGCTGGATGGCTAAGGGATTATATCTCCAACTGTAGGCACACCCCAACTGCCTGAGTCTTCAAACTCTTGAAGCCTGCCTTTAGTGACATACCCCTCCAACAAGAGCACATCTCCTATGCCTTCCCACAGAACATCACCAACTGGAGACCAAGAATTCAAATGCCCAAAATAGGGGGTGTCATTTCAATCAAAATACCACACATATGGTGCTATCAAGATCTCCAGACAACAAATAGAGCTTGAGGTCTTGGTGTTTGGTTTGAGGCTTCATTCTTGCTTTAGCTTGATCTGTCCCATAGGGAAAGTGGAACCATATCACCAGACAAAAACTGGGGAGGTTGAGAGGATTCAGAAACCCCAGGACTTCTCTTATCTGAGAACCATAGGTGTTATCTACTGCTGACCCGCTTCCTGTCCTGGAGCCCATGACCACAACACCCCACATGAACAGCAAAGAACACAGAGTTCGCCATGCTAATGATGGGTGGGCCCCAAGGCTTTAGCCAATAAGCATCCCTTCCCAAACATTCCTTCCTGCAAAAGGTATTTAAATTCTGGTCCACCCTCAGTAAATTATATGCATCTATTTCCCATGATGAACGATAATTAGTTTAAACAAGCAAGGACTGTCTCTTGCATCAAGAACCGCAGTCTGGGCACTCACCCCTGAGCTAAGCTAGAGTCCTCCAAACCTCTCCCGAGGGCTTGTTGCTGGTCTGCACAGCCTCCTTGTTCCGACTCCTTGAGGTCTCCAGTGGTGACTGGATGCCCTAGAGTGTAGGAACCCCTGCCTCCTCAGCCTCAGCCTGTCTCCTTTCTTACCTGGGCTGGGGCCCCCATCTTAGGTTGTGCTCTGCCATCCCCACACCCCAAAGGCAGTGAGGGAATGGAGTCTAACACCTCTGCGGTTTGTGGAGTAGAGTTCCCAATGGCCAGGCAAATGAGGAACCACACTGTCTTTGCTATGTTCCCATTCTTTTCTTTTGGAAATGGCTTTTTTATTCTGCACCATTGTACATGGGGAATATACAACTTGTTCTTTAACTCTGTGGGGGTTAAGAGTACTCAAGAGTCTTAGAAGAGACTCTGGAAGTCTTAAGAGTTTTGAAATTTTATGTTGAAATGAATACATTTTGCATTAAGGTGAGCATGAGCCTATGATAGGTGTCCAGAGGCAGAAAGTTATGACTTAAAAATATGTTTGGGTATCATGCAGACAAAGGGTTGACATATAATAGTCAATCTTGATTATAAGCCTGACATTATTTACAATCACCTGGGTGATATAACTCCCATACCTTTGAAGGCATTACCAGAGAGGTTAAACTGAGGAGGGAAGAACCATTCTGAATGTGGGCAGCATCATTCCCTATGCAAAATCGCTGTTTTAGACCAGTAACCAATTCTCTAAACTCCCTGCCAGTCCTTCTCCCAGTTTCTTGCCCAGGCCCTTCAAACATTCCTTCCTCCTTTTTGTTATTCCCTCAGCTTCCCAACAGTCTTCTTAAACGATCCCTTCTCCCAGTTTTCCCAGTAGTAGCAGCTCCAGACTATACCAGCTGTTCTAGCCTGTCTGATCAGCTCAGCTTCTCCCACCTCAGCTGTCTCCTAACAGTATATTCTCTTCTCATTCTGGTACCCAGTTCCCTTTCTCAGCCTTGGCTGGCTTTTTCATTTCCAATTCTGTTCCCAGAAAATACGATATAGGGTCAACAACTAAGTTCTAACAACTAAGAATTCTTATTCTTTAATCTTTGTCTTTTTCTTTTGTTAAGATTTATTTATTTTATGTATATGGGTACACTGTCCCTGTCTTCAGACACACCAAAAGAGGCCATGGGATCCCATTATAGATGGTTGTGAGCCACCATGTGGTTGCTAGGAATTGAACTCAGGACCTCTGGAAGGGCCTCTTAATCCCTGAGCCATCTTTCTAGCCCCAGCTAAGAATTCTTAATAAGCTAGTTGACTAGCAACTGGGGATCCTTTAAAGAATCAGGCACACAAGATAAATCACACTGCACCCTGGGCCAAGCTCCTGGACCAAATGGAAAGAAGAAAGCAAATGCCACACCAGCTTTCATCTCTTTCTACTTTCTGAAGATGAAATGTGACCAGACACTCAAGTATTTGCTGCCTCGCCTGGACTGTATTTTCAAACAGTGAGCCAAAATGCGTCCTTCCCTAAATTTATTTATTTATTTTTGTTACGAACTTTACTACTGCAATGAGAAAAAGTAACTAATACAAGGCTCGGACACCTTTAGTCACTAATGTGCTTGCACCTAACTGACCTCTGAGAACTTCCCAATCATAAAAGATTTCTATCCTAATTCTCTTGTATGCTTCAAAATACTACTTTTAGTTACTAGGCTAACAGTGACTCTATGCAAAGTCAAGGAACTACTAAGAGGAACACTGACTATTTGGGGGTTATATTTATATCTTTCATCGATAGTGTGGTAGGTGCAATGACTCGCAAAGATACCCACAACCTAATGTCCCAAATCTGTGAATATATAATATGGCAGAAGAGTAGAGACTAACTAAAAGTCTCCTTATAGTGAAGTGACTGAAATTTCTAGATGGGTCACCATTTAGTGAGATGAGCCTTTATTTTTTTACTTTTTTTTTTTTTTTTGGTTTTTTTGAGACAGGGTTTCTCTGTGTAGCCCTGGTTGTCCTGGTACTTACTCTGTACACCAGGCTGGCCTTGAACTCAGAAATCCGCCTGCCTCTGCCTCTCAAGTGCTGGGATTAAAGGCGTGCGCCATGAGCCTTTAAAAGGCATACTAACCCTGTCTTGAAAAAAACAAAAATAAATAGATAAATAAGTAAATAAAAGGCATACCAACGTAAGGAAGGAATAAAGATAAGAAAATCAGGACAAGCTTGGTCAACATCAGATTCTGTCTCAAAATCAACCAATCAACTAAACAATGAAACAACCAAACAACAACAAAGTACATACTTGCAGGTAAAACAAGAACAAAGAAAAACCAATCTAATTTGAAAATGTTTAAATGGGGATAGCATGGTGGCTTTGTTGGTAAAGCCCTTGCCTGGCCAGCATAAGGATCTAAGTTCACTCTCCAGAGCCCATGTTTAAAACAACAGCTGGGCATGGAGGCGCACACCTTTAATTCTAGGACTCAGGAGGCAGAAGCAGGAGATTCTCTGGGAGTTCCAGGCCAGCCTGGTGTGCTCCATAGCGAAAGACTATCTTACCACACTCCCCTAAAGCCAAGCATGATAGTATTGGGATTTGTTTCCAAAATATTTATTTTTATGTGCACTGATGTGTGAGAGTACTGAATCCCCTGAAACTGGAGGGACAGTTGTGAGCTGCTATGTGGATCCCCTGGAACTGGAGGGACAGTTGTAAGCTGCTATGTGGATCCCCTGGAACTGGAGGGACAGTTGAAAACTGATATGTGGGTGCTGGGAATTGAACCCAAGTCTTTCTGGAAGAGTGGCCAGTGCTCTTAATCACGAAGCCATCTCTCCAGCTTCAAGCATGATAGTATTTGTAATATAAGCACAGGGCAGGCAGAGACAGATGGATGCATGGCGCTCACCAGCCAGCCAGTTTTAGCCTACTGGTGAGTTCTAGGCCAGTTACAATCCTCATCTAAAAACAAAACAAAACAAAACAAAACAAAGGGCTGGGCAGTGGTGGCACATGCCTTTAATCCCAGCACTTGGGAGGCAGAGGCAGGCGTATTTCTGAGTTCGAGGCCAGCCTGGTCTATAGAGTGAGTTCCAGGACAGCCAGGGCTATCCAGAGAAACCCTGTCTAGAAAAAACAAACAAACAAACAAAAAGGTAGATAGCACCTGAGGAACAATACCTGAGGCTGTTCAACCTCCACATGTGCTCACGGACACACAATTCACAAAGTCAAATGTGTGATGGTTAAAGCTGCCTACAGAGGCTAGAAAGCCAGTGATCTACGCATTCAGGTGTGGCATAGTTACATGGGAGCCAATTCTGAACAATCTCTGGAAGGAAGATTCTTTCTGTTAGAATAGAGGTACGAGTAGAACTGTCCCCATCCCCAGTACAGCTAACTTCCACATTTTCTTATGTGATGACACCAAATTTAATGCTATGGCAGTAATTCTGCAGCTGTGAGAACACAAACCAATCCCCAGCAGGCTGAGCAGAGAAGAGTAGGAGGTTGCAAAATCTTAATGATAGGACTAAGCTGCTCAACTATCTCTCTTTAATCTCTGGGTTTAAGACAGTACCTTTTCGGGGCTGGAGAGATGGCTCAGCGGGTAAGAGCACTGACTGCTCTTCAGAAGGTCCTGAGTTCAGATCCCAGCAACCACATGGTGGCTCACAACCACCTGTAATGAGATTGGACGCCCTCTTCTGGTGTGTCTGAAGACAGCTACAGTGAATTACTCCAGAGCAAGTGGGGCAGAGCGAGGGGGGCGGCAGAGGTCCTGAGTTAACAGCAGCCACACACGATGGCTCACAGCCATCTGTACAGCTACAGTGTACTCATACACATAAAATAAATAAAATAAATCTTAAAAAAAAAAAAAAGACAGTACCTTTTCAATTTAAGCTGCTGATAGTCAAGTTCTGTCGCTTTTACACTGATCGACCAAAACTAAGGTGGGCCAGGCCAGGTGACTGACTGGGAAGGGTTTATAATAGCTACTTAGCTTTACGTCAAAGTTTATGGTTTGAGATGCCAAGAAGAGTGTTGGCTATCAAAAGTGGTAAGTGGTGGAAATGGAGGTGGGGGTGGGGCAATGAGTACATAGTGGGAGAGAAAAGCACAGGACAGGCATAGAAAGGAGGGAAAATGTCTGCTTCTAGACATTTGGATTTGCAGATTTTATGGAACCGATTATCAAAGAGTGTATTTAGTATATAATAAATGAGTGTACATGGAACTTATTTAGAAAGTTTGATTTAAATCTACAGATGTATGAAAAGACACAACTTATCACACCTTCATAACTTCAAACTCTCTTGGAGGAGTCTGAGAATCAGGCCAAACAATGCAGTCCAGGTAAAAATGTCCTAACTGGAAGAGTTTAGGGTGTTTGTTTTCTATTTTTTTTTAAAGACTTTGAAAACACATAGGCACTATTTTTCTAAAAGAAGAAACTTAACTTCTTTTTAGAATGTATAAGCTTATTTTAACTTGCATATTTTAAGTTTTAAGAAATGTATTAGTAGCTGAGATAGGCTGAAATATACAAATTCTGGATCTATGAAAAATAGACTGTGTTAAAGCAACTATAACAATTTTTTTCCAGTAACTGAAAGAAATCTGAGTCATTGATTAGCTATACTTATAGGTAAATTAGGAAAATATGAATAATCCATTGCTAAGTTTTGAAGAATTATTCCTAGCCATATTTTATTGATAGTAGATTGTCTCAAAGTATTCAGAGGACTCTAATCACCCAAAAGAAAATAAGTAATACAGAATAAATAACCTTTTGAGGAATATATTAGACCTCCACAAAGAGGAAGATAAGGGCAAAGCTGCTGGTAATATACATATGTAGGAGGCATAGAGAGTGACCCCCAGACATCCAACCTAGTGAACAGGAAAAATACAGTCATAGCTGAAGCAAGTGACAAAAAGACACAAGGATCCATGACAATGGACTGATGATTCTAGCCCTAGCCCGGCAGTGGTGGCGCACGCCTTTAATCCCAGCACTTGGGAGGCAGAGGTAGGCAGATTTCTGAGATCGAGGCCAGCCTGGTCTACAGAGTGAGTTCCAGGACAGCCAGGGCTACACAGAGAAACCCTGTCTCCAAAAACCAAAACCAAACCAATACAAAACCAAACCGGACTGATGATTCTAACAGGAAGAAACAGTGGTTGGTTTTGGTGCAGCTGATGAAGAAGGCTTACGAACAACAGCAATTATCAAAGGCATCTACAAAGAACAGAAATTATAGCCAAAGATAAAAGGAATGTACCCGAGCATCAAGCAAAATACATCAAAAAGTAAAACTGGTTTGTGAAAAATTGGTGTAGCAGGAAAAAATGTCTACCTTAATCTCCTTGGCTTTGTCCTAACGGGACTGTGCTCATCCCCTTGACTCATCCTGCGCATCCGTCACTCACTTGCTATGAAATCTTTTTCGTGCATCCTACCCCCCAGTTAAACCGGACTAGATCAAAGCTCCCAGTTCAGCCTGTGCTTCCCTACTCTTGTTCTCTGTTCCTGCTGACTGATCTCTGCCTTTGAAGAGCCTATCAATGCTTGTAGTTTACTTTTTTCTATTTCAGCATTTCCTGATACTACAACCACAAAATAGTCTTTGGATCCTCTTCTGCTCCTATTAAAATAATGCTATTCTGCTCTAAATTGTAACTCTTCTTATGTCTTCCTTATGATATCCCAAATTCCTTAAAGCAGAGAGGTAATAGATCCTGCCTCTGGTTTCAATGGGGTCAAAATTAAATAAGCAGTGATAAGTTTTTAAATTAGTGATATAAGCATTCATAGACCAAAAGCCTTTAAAAGAACACACAAGGGTAAGTCTCTTAAATAGACATTTTTAGTCAAATGCTTCTCTTCCTTTTGATGAAATAGGGCAACTTGTAAGAAATAACTAAGGGAGTTATTCAATAGAGACAATTCTGCATCCAGACTGTCATCTAGAAATTCTAGATCCTGCTTTTAGTCACCCAGGAAAGTCCCTCACCCTTCTTCTGTCTGCTTCCTCTGTATCTACTAGACTGACAGGAAGAAGCATAAGCTCTTTTTTGATTACTTCACATTTTAGCATCATTCAAAACTGTCTTCCCCTAAAAACACATTCATTTGAATATCATCCCTAGCCCTCACAACTTCACAATTAGTAATGATTTTCCAGATTCACAGAACACATACTGTATGCCATGTAATGCATATTCAATTTAATCTAAAGAGCAAAACTCTATTTTACAGATTTCTTTTGGGCTCTGAAACTATAGCCACAGGTAATTGCATAATCCTAATTGATTTAAAATATAGATGATGGGTCTGGAGAGATGGCTCAGTGGTTAAGAGCACTGACTGCTCTTCCAAAAGTCCTGAATTCAATTCCCACCAACCACATGGTGGCTCACAACCACCTACAATGTGATCTGATGCCCTCTTCTGGGGTGTCTAAAGACAGCAACAGTGTACTCATACACATAAAATAAATAAGTAAATAAATCTTTTTAAAAAAGATATCATAATATATATTGTCCGGCATGAAACATATCCTGAGGAATAGTTTATAATAGTTCATCAGTTCAAAAAAAAAAAACCCCAAAGTCTGATAGGCAAGAGGCAGTGAAATAATACAAGCACAATATTAAAGCTGACAGTGGTGGTGCAGGCCTTCAATCCCAGCAGAGGCAGAGGCAGAGGCAGAGGCAGAGGCAGGGGAAATCTCTGAGAGTTTGAGGCCAGCCTGGTCTACATAGATAGGACAGCAGGAACTACACAGAGAAACTCTGCCTCAAAACAACAACAACAAAATAACAACAGGGGGCAAAATTAAGTCTTAAGAAAAGATTCCCATGGAACACAAAAAGTTTAAAGCCAGAGAATAATTTCTTTTTTTTTTTTTTAAGATTTTATTTATTTATTTTATATATATGACAAGTACACTGTAGCTGTCTTCAGACACTCCAGAAGAGGGCATCGGATCCAGTTATAGATGGTTGTGAGCCACCATGTGGTTGCTGGGAATTGAACTCAGGACCTTTGTAAGAGCAGTCAGTGCTCTTAACCCACTGAACCAGATGGATTCCAGCGCGAGAATAATTTCTTAACCAGTAGTGGAAGCTGTTAGTCATACAACACACATGCCCACCTAGAATCTCTTGCCCCAGTAATCCTACTTTCTCCTTCATGAATCACTTTTCCTAGTCTGTTAATCTATCTCTCATCTCCAGACTTACACTGGAACCTACTAGAAGAGAAACCTCGCTTCTAGCTACCAGCAGATCATATGCCTGGTCAATGTTAATTTCTAAATATGGCTCGAGGAATCCCTTTCTATCAATAGCTCCCCATTCATTTAAAAACTTACAAACAATACAAAAAATAAAGAGCTTAGAGCTGTAAATAAGAACCAAGACTTCTTACTGTTGAATTTCTTCTAAGTATTTTTAATCCATCAGAAATAATGCCGGAGAAATTTCATGTGTCAATGCATAGCCAAGAAATTTCAGTCTTTTCAGGTGAAGGTTATCCTTTACAAAACAAAAATTAAGTAACCAAAGGCAAGGAAACAAACCCAAACGTGCACTCCCTGGGGCGATCACTCTCTACTCAGTGCTTCTTCTAGGGGTATTATTGCCATCGCAACCCCGGGGGACCCAGTCTTTGAACCCTAGCCTGCGTGTTTTCAGTTTTTCAAAGTCAGATGACATAATAAACAAGACTTCCCTTCCCTCTCTGGTGGTCACGTCATCCACCTGTTGCATCACCTGGAATGTGGTCTTCGAATTCTAGGATCACGACTCTGTGATCTCTCAATAATTCATCCGTGCTATTTTCTAGATAAATTTTCGCTTCATCCATTTTAATGAGGATGCCTTGGAGGTGAGGGTGTTCACCTTCGGGGAGACTCTAGCAATCCGCATCGCAGGCTTGAGAGTTATTGGAAGCCTTGAGCATGCAGGAGCTGGGCAGAGGGGAGCTGGGCAGCTTAGAGGCCAGGTAGTGGGGAGGTCGCAAAGCGACGGAAGCTTCGCGGATCCCGCACCGCTTATCCGCCCAGGGGCCGGGCCCAAGGCCAGGGGAGCTTAGGGCTGGGAGGAGGAGGAGGAGGAGGAGGCTCGAGCCCAAGCCCTCCCTCGGACTGACTGGACACCTCCAGGAGGCGCGCCGGCCAGGGTCGGAATGAGAAGACAGCGCGACCGTCCCCTCCCCCAACCCCTGAGAACTAAGCTGGAGGCGGGGGCGCGAGGCAGGAAGCACCGGGCCGGGGTCCCGACCCCGCAGAGGGCCGACCGGCCGGCCGGCGCGGGCCGCCAGGGGCCGCACTCACCATGTCGTAGACGTTGAGCACCACTAACTGGTTAGCCCCCATCCTCCTCCCCACGGCCGCCGCCTCGTCCTCCAGCCGCTCGGTCTCCGCGGGGCGGAGGCCGCTGCCACCCCCGCGGGCGCCTCAGGCAGGGCTCCAGCCGGGCACTAAGCGTCCAGCCCGGCCCACCGCAGCCGGGGCGGAAGCATCCGGCAGCCGGGACCGCTCCGGGGAGACGCTGTCAGAAACCTGTCCGAGGACCGGGCCAGACAGCGGGAGAGCCAGCGCCAGCTCAGGCGCCTCCCCTCGGCCGCAGACACGTGGGGGAAGGCGGGGCCTGGGCGAGGGGCGGGCTCTAGGCACCCTGGAGGCGTGGCCCGCCCGAAGCCAGGGCTGAGCCCGCCTGCGCGTGGACGCTCGCAGGCGCTGCACCTCGAGACCTAAAATGGCGACAGGCTAGATGCCACTTCGCCCTCGAGGGTCGAGGTCGCGGAAAGACTACAATTCCCAGAATGCCGTGCGAAAGCCCCCCCCATTCCTACTGGGCGTGTAAGCAGTCTGACTACATATCCCAGGATGCGCTAGGATATTGTAGGCCCTCACGTCTCCCTGGGAGACTACAGTTCCCAGGATGTCCTGTTAAGAGTTTGTCCAGGGAACCTTTGCTGTTCGTCCTTGGCGAGCAGAGACTCCATTTGCCTTCTAGTTTTCAGTGCAGTTTCTGGTGTTAGCGTGAGATACGAATCCAACGCCATGTGAAGAAGTGATGACTAAGTTTTCCAAAGCCCTTCTGCTTTTTTTTTTTTTCTTTTTCCTGCAAATATGGGAGTGAGGCAATAAAGGGAGGAAGGTTACTGTTGTAAAAGTAGGATGTAACAAAGTCTCACTTAACCCTCAAAACGCAATTCATGTTTCGTGAGAGTATCCTGCGCTCGTGGGAAGAGTGTAGCAACTCATAGATTAGCTCAATCCTAGAATACAGCGTTTGTGAACCCATTCAACAAATATATTTTGTGTTCCTGTCGTTTACCATGTAATATGGTAGACTTGAGAATTCAGCAACTGAACAGATATGGGAGACAAAATTCCAGGGATGAATGTTTTATAGAAAAATTAAGATAATTGAGAGTTATCTTCGGGTGTGTGGGGAATGACTAGTTTTAAGCTAAAATCTGAATGACAGAAAGCTCGTCAAATATGAGAGATCCAAAAATTCCAATTAGAGGTGACAAAAGTACAAAAACATAAGACATGTCAAAGTTTTCTGTATTCAAGGAACAAAATAAAAGTCCTCTGTGGCTAGAATAGAATGTAATGATCAAAGAGGTCATCTGTGGACAGGCAGTTGTCAGATTATGAGTTTTCAGTTGAGATTAGATATCTATTTTAGATTTTAGATTTATTGTGTGTATGAAAGAGGGAGACAGAGACAGACAGACAGGTATAGGTGCAGGTGAACTAGGAGGGCAGAGAGGACAGTAACGCTCTGCGACCTAAGTTATAGGCAGCTGTAAGCTGCTTGACCTGAGTGCTAGGAACCAAACTCAGATCCTCTGCAGAGGAGCAAGTGCTTTTAGTGGGCGAGCCATCTCTCCAGCCCCTGACATTGCATTGTAAATGACGAGTTGGCAGGGTTTGAGCCAAGGAATGACATGAATATGTACAGAAAACTCTCTCTCTCCCTCTCCTTCCCTCTCTCTCCCTCTCCCCTCTCCCTCTCCCTCCCTTTCCTTCTCTCTCTCTCCATCTCCCCCTCTCCCTC
>NW_022196891.1:75023294-75025737 GCF_008632895.1 Mastomys coucha | reverse complement strand
CCCTCTCTTCCCCTCCCCCTCCCTCTCTCTCCCTCCCTCCCTCTCTCTCTCTCCAAGATAGGTTTTCTTTGTATATCCCTGGCTATCCTGGAACTTGTCTCTTAAAAGATTGCTTGAGGGCTGGAGAGAAGGCTCAGTGGTTAATAGGACTAAGTGCTCTTCCAGAGGTCCTGAGTTCAATTTCCAGCAACTTCATGGTGGCTCTCAACCATCTATATTTGGGATGAAAGGCCCTCTTCTGGTAAGTCTGAAGATAGCTACAATGTACTCAGAGAAATAAAGTAAACAACTCTTTTAAAAAAATTTGCTTGAGTTTCTGTGTAAAATTTTAAGGAGGCAAGGGAAATAGAAACCTGAAGGTTTAACATGGTAGATAGTAAAAATGGCTTCTCAAACTATAGATGGCCTTTGCTGTCTCTCTCTACTGTCTTTAGCAAGCCTTGACTTGATTCGGTCATTGGGTGTAACCCCCCCTTCCCCATTTCCTGCTCTGCAGACAGTGCTGGCTCACTTAGGGTGGAGTTTCCAGAGATAAAGAAAGTCCTTTTGTCCTGCTGCTTCTCTGCCTCTTCTGAAGTTCCTGCTAGGAGCCTAGCCCTGCAGAGCTGCTTCGCCTGCCTTCCAGACAGAACAACAAAATGCTAATTAGGACACTAGATCCTGGCTTACTGGATGGGTTCCCTGCCTATATATTCTCAGACTCTGAAATACACATTGGACCTTGATCGGGAACCTTTTGACATGGTCTGGTTATTTTTCTCGAAGTCCGATTCTCCTATTTTCCCCAGGCCCCTGCCTCTCTTTCAGGAACCGGGTTTTTGTAGCTGCTGGCGGCTACAATTGGGACATTAACAGATATAATGCAAGAGACTTAAAAAACACTTTGGATTTGTGGCTTGGTTTCTTCCTGATCTTGGGAGTTTAGTGACCAGTGGTATATGAACAAGTTTGGACATTAAATTTGTTGGGAGAGTTGGGGGGTGGTCTCAAAAACAGGTCCTAGATTTTTGACACATTTGTGTAGATAGTATGCTATTCATAATATATCAAACATTTGAAGGAGAAGCAAGTAGAAAGGGAAATCAAATTATTGTTAGGTCATGTTATATTTTAAGTGCATTTTAGAGACTCATGAGATGTTGAGTAGGCTAGGCACTTGCATAAATGAAATGGAGTCACATCCATTAAGCTGACTAAAGTAAACATTTCAGTAGAACTTAAAGCCTAGAAACTTGTTGGACAGTCTTTCTGTTGCTGTGATAACAAATGCTCTGACAGAAAGCAGCTTAGAATTAATAGGCATAGGGGTCACAGTCCATCACTGAAAGAAGTCAGGACCGGGAATGAACTTAGAGCAAGCACCTGGGAACACTGCTTGTTGGCTCATTCACTGGCTTGGCTAGCTTTTTTTATAAAGCTCAAGATGACCTGCTCAGGGGATGTGCCACCCATGGTAGGTTGGGCTCTCTTATATCAATAAATGAAGAAAATACCCACAGGCTAATTTGGTCAAGGTAATTCATTAATTGGGACTTCTTTTGCAGATGACTCCAGGCTATGTGAAATTAAAGGGTGAAGCACTAGGAAATATTGAAAAAGTGCAGTTGGAAAGAAATATTAAATGGGGGAGAAGATGGGAGGGCAGGGTAAAGAAGGGAACATGGGGAGGGACAATTCACATTAACAGCCTCTGGAAAAAACTGTATGGAAATGTACTATTGTAGAAGCTTCCATACGTGTGTGTGTGTGTGTGTGTGTGTGTATGTATGTATACACACACACATATATATATATATATACATATATATATATATATGTATATATATATATATGGAGTCACCACAAAATGAGAGAGACAATGGCCCAACTAATTAACACCCATAAATGATCAATGCACAAATTGACATGGACTAGCAATAGTAGAGCATAGGATGAAAGAATATTTCAGGGCAGTGGTGACACACGCTTTTAGTCCCAGCACTTGGGAGACAGAGACAGGCGGATTTTTGAGTTCAAGGCCATCCTGGTCTACAGAGTGAGTTCCAGGACAGCCAGTGCTACACAGAGAAACCCTGTCTCAAACTGCCTCTCCCCCCCAAAAAAAAAGAAAGAATATTTGAGGTGGTTATCAAGAGACAGGTCAATTTCTGAATGTGGTGGATTAGGCCTGTAATCCTACCAGTTGGGAGCCTGGGACAGGAGAGTTACCAGGGAGTTCAAGGCTTGCATGGGCTAGGTAGTGAGTTCCAGGCCAGTCTGGAATTTAGTGTGAGATCCTGTCTCAAAATAAATTGAGTACTGAAAATCTAAAAAGATGGAAAGGGATCTGGGAATGTGGTTCAGTTGGTAGAGTGCTTGTCTAATTATATATATATATATACATATATATATATGTATATATATATATACATATCAACTGTGTGTGTGTGTATATATATATATA
>NW_022196891.1:75020745-75023284 GCF_008632895.1 Mastomys coucha | reverse complement strand
ATATATATATATATATATACATATCAACTGTGTTTGATCTGCAGCATTATATAAAGCTGGGTATGGTAGCTTCCTGCCTAGTACTTGGTGTGGGGAGGAAGTAAAGACAAGAATATCAGAAGTTCAAGGTAATTTTCAGCCATCTAATGTAGCTGCCAGTGGCCATATGTTACTGGATTCCTGAAAGGAAAGCTGGGGATGGATGGGAAGAACAGAGAGAGAAATAAAAAGCAAAGACAAAGTTCTGTGGCCAAGTCTCAATGTTCATGATTCTATCCTACAATTTTTTATTGACACCACAACAGCTTCATAACAGAATGTTAAAATTTTACTTGGAGATGAAGAAAGATGAATCCACATTAATGTTCTCTTTTGCCAAAGAATTGCTGTGGGCACACTGAGTAACAATAATTAGCTATACACTTGACTACAGTTGATTACAATTGATAACAATTGATTACAGAAGCTTCCTCTACTTTCTGCAAAGCTCTTTGTCTCTCATCAGTTAATTTGCATCCTCCTTGACAACATCCAACAAAGGCTTATGTCCTCCTGTGGTGAACTTAAGCTGAGGTCTTATCCAATTAACATCTCATGGAAGCTTTTGATAATAATTTGAATAAGTAAATCATTTTTTCTTTCTTGAATTTTCTGTATCACAATTTTTCTAGGATGTAACAGACCCCAAATATTGAAAAAGATATTGCTTCTGAATCTTTTCTGGAGCAACAAGTACTCCCCAAAACTTTAAAGCTTGTTATATAAGAGCAAAGGTAGTAAATTTTATTAGCTAATAAAATACTCCCTACATAATAAACAATATACACTGAAAAATTCAAAGTCCTAGCATCTTGTATTGAAGTAGAGACAAAACAGAATTTTTTTTTTTTTTTACGTAATTACAAAATTAGTCATTCCTGGAGGCAAAACTTTACAATGATTGCAAGCTCACTAGAAGTAAACCCTTTACAATTATCAGGATGTAAAGGAAAAAAACAACCTTCCAAATCCATAATAATTCTATATGGCGTACGCAGGCCAGATTGTAATGCCTCTACAAGTGCCACAGCCTCATTGACCTTTCATAAATCTTAAGTTTAAACTATTTTGAACAAGACTTGGATAGATCTGGAATAATGCTGTTTTGGCTTAAAAATAACTCCCCAGGCAGGGCAGTGGTGGCACAAGCCTTTTGTCCCAGCACTTGGGAGGCAGAGGCAGGCTGATTTCTGAGATCAAGGCCAGCCTGGTGTACAGAGTGAGTTCCAGGACAGCCAGGGATACACAGAGAAACCCTGTCTCAAAAACAAAACAAAACAAAACAAAACAAAACAAATTCCCCAGGAGCCAAGGAGAGGCCCTCAAAACTCCCTTAAGCAGGGTTTGCAAAACAAAAGAAATGCCACATAAGCCTCAGTGAGGCTGCTCTAAGCATATTTTTTCATCTGAGCATACCACCTGAGTCCTGCCCAAAGTCCTGTCCCTCCCCTGCAATGAAGACAGATTGCAGGGGAGCCGTTCTACTCTCTTTTCTATGCCTCTAACCTTTGGACAGTCTTTTCTAAGATGATTTATACTAAAAACATTCCTTATCACCTCGTCGCTGTGAAAGCATTGCTTGTACGTATTGTAGTCCCCTGCAAGGCAGCAAACAAAGTTAGACTCTGATTTTATGAGGGTGTAATTTGTGCACCAAGACAAATATATCCAGATAAGTCTGTCTGTACTTTGTATGGGTGGATGGTCGCAGGGAGCTGCATTAGCATTCTCATAAGAAAATTGTGTAACAAAAGGAACCCCTTCTTGAGTGTCTCTGAAAATTCTACTCGCTGTTTTTAGAAGCCTATCCACAAAATCCTGAAAAGTTCATCAGGAGCCTGCTAGATACCAAATAAATTCTTACTGAGATCTCCTTTCCAACCTTGGTGAGTTAAATTTTGCTTCTACCACTGTATCCAATAAAGCTTGTGTAAAAGGGCAGCGGGCACATACTGGCCACGGCTGTTTTTAACTTTTATTACTCTTGCAATCATCCTAATTACAAAATATGGGTGCATTAAGAATCCTGAGCTTGGGATCAAACTGCAGTCTATGGAACACTGGAAATTTAAACCATACTTTTAAAGTTTCTTTTTAGTATTAAGGAATAACCATAACTTTTGGAAAGCAAAATGAAGTGTTATTTTTATTTTCATTTTTATTTTTTTAGTTTTTGGTTTTTCGAGGCAGGGTTTCTCTGTGTAGCCCTGATGGTCCTGGAACTCTGCAGACCAGGCTGGCATCAAACTTAGAAATTTTCCTGCCTCTGCCTCTCAATTGCTGAGATTAAAGGCATATGCTAACACTGCCCAGCTAAAACAAAACTTTAAACAATCCATTCTCTTTAAAAGAAATACCAAAAGCATTACTGATACATTATGAAGTTTGGCTGCCAATGCTTATATATGAATGCATGACAGTGCAACTTTTTTTATAAGAGTTTTAAAAAACGATTTATTTATTTGTACTCATATAGATAAAATGAATAGAATCTTTAAAA
>NW_022196891.1:75015298-75020735 GCF_008632895.1 Mastomys coucha | reverse complement strand
AAAAGACCGGATTTATCTGTATACCAACCATGGCTACCCTAGAACTTGCTTTGTAGACAAGGGTGGCCTTGAAATCACAAAGATCTGACTGCCTCTGTCTACTGTGCTGGTATAAAAGACATGAGCCACCATCCCTGGCTTAAATTTCTGAAGATGGAATTCAGGTCCAAATACACATGTTCATATTCCTAGATTAGTGCTGCTCTCAGGTTTGACAAATAGTCTCCTTATTGTAGCAGACTCTTTTTCTTTTCTTTTCTTTTCTTTTCTTTCTTTTTTTATTTTATTTTATTTATTTTTTTTTTGTAGCAGACTCTTAATTGGTCAAATGCCCCAGTTCCAGAAGGTTAGTGCATTATCATCAGTGGGACAGTGGAGTGCCGAATCTTACAGGAGACATTTGTATCATCCTCTCTAACATTTTGGGGATGTGTATTAACGTTCTTCAGAGTCACTGAGCATGTACAATGTCTCTCTATATTAAGGGGATGTGTTTAATAACTTACAGTCTGTAGTCCAGAGGCAATCAAATTTATGAGTTTAAGGCCAGCCCTGTCTTGAATAAACATAAATTGAAATGAAATAGTAATGTATATTCAGTGCCATTATATGTTGGAAGTATGTAACTTTCCTCTTAATTTTACAGGTGTTTACGGTTAAGAGATTTCCTTATCTCAGAAAAGTTTGGACTTTGGATTTTTAAAGTGTTGAGACTGTTATAGACTATAAGGACTTTTGAATTTGGACTAAATGCATTTTGCATCATACTACTAGCCTATGGAGGGGGGAGGTGAGGCAGGGAGTGGAATATGGTGGTTTGAAGGAAAATGGCTTGCATTGCCATTTGAATGCTTAGTATTTTTGAATATATATTGAATGCCAAGCATATTTGAATGCTTAGTCTCCAGTTGTGGATGTTTAAGAGGTGTGGCCTTAATGGAGTTGGTGGGGCCTTGTTGGAAGAGGTGTGTCACTGCTTTGGGCTTTGAGGTTTCCAAAGCCAATGCTAGGCCCAGTGTGTGTCTCTCTGTCTGCCGCCTGTGGATCAGGATAGAAAGCTCTCAGCTACTGCTCCAGCACCATGCCTGCTTCTTGCCATGATAATAATGGACTAAACCTCTGAATCTGTCAGCAAGGCTGCAATGAAATGTTTTCTTTTGTAAGAATTGCTGTGGGCCCTGATGTCTCATCACATCTATAGAACAGTAACCAAGACAAAGTCTTGCCCTGCTTCCAGCTAGCCCTCTCTCTGTCTCTGTCTCTGTCTCTCTCTCATTCTCTGCTTCCTTGTAGTATTTAAATATATGTGTTCTTTCTTGGCTTCTTGCTCCTGCTGCCATGTCTGCAGCTTGTTGCTCTCTCTCTGCTATGGTTCTTAGCCTTCTGAGACCATAAGCCAAAATAAACCCATTTTTATATAAGCTGCCTTGATCGTGACGTTTTATTGCAGCTACAGAAAAGTAACTAACACAGGTAGGAAACGGTTGCCGTATTCTCTCTGTCCAATCACATTAGGGCAGTGACAGGCCTGTGATTGGACCAGAATAGAGAGGTGGAGCTAGAAGTTCAGGTAAGAGAAGTCAGAGTTCAGGGAGAGGGAGAAGTCAACATGGAGGCAGGTGAACAGGAAGATGATCCAGACCCCTCGTGGTTTTAAACAGCCACAAGTAACTAAGGTTTTCACAAGGTTAGAACGATTGGGTTAAAGCATTATCTTTATCAATTGGCTCTGAAATTATTGTATTGGTATCTTGTAAATTGTGATCTTATTGATAAATAAACCTGATTGGATAATTAAGCCTTAAGAGTCATGTTTCTACTGGGTAACTGGGTACTAGATGACTGATTGTGGGGTGTGGGGGCATTGCATGTAAGCGAGATAAACTCACTAGCTAGGAGAGAATAATAGAACGACCCTGTAGGGACACAGTGTTGTGGCTGACCAGTACCTGCACTAGAGTAGGAATGTGGTCCAGCAGAGCAGGAGATTGAGGGTTGATTTTTTTTTTTTTTTTTTTAATATTTCCCACAACAGGAAACAGAAACTCCTTTCTCTTGCCTCTTAGTCTGCTCCTAGAACCTAGTCCTGGAGGAATCATCCAGAGAGCCACAGGGTGGCAGAAATGTAGTTTGCAGAGTCCTGGCCACCTGCAACAAAGAGCCAATCATGGAAAGATATTTGAAAAAGAAACAATAGGGCTGGCGAGACAACTAAGTGGGTCAGAGCACTGACTGCTCTTCTGAAGGTCCTGAGTTCAAACCCCAGCAACTACATGGTAGCTCACAACCACCTGTAATGAGATCTGATTCCCCCTTCTGTTGTGTCTCAAGACAGCAACAGTATACTCATTTATAATAATAAGTAAATCTTTGGGCCAGAGCGGGGTTGACCAGAGCGAGTGGGGTTGACTCGAGGAGAGAGCTGAGGTCCTAAATTCAATTCCCAACAACCACATGAAGGCTCACAACCATCTATACACCTACAGTATACTCATATACATAAAATAAATGGAGGGGGGAAAGAGGAGAAGTCCTGCCATTGACAACACCAAAAAGAGAGAGAGAGAGAGAGAGAGAGAGAGAGAGAGAGAGAGAGAGAGAGAGAGAAGAAAAAGAAAAAAATGAAACGGTAGGTAGTAGTTTTGACTAAACTTTTCGTGGCAAATGGTTTCTTAAGTCTTGGAAGAACCAGTTCCTTCTAACCGGGAGGAAACAGCCCAAAGTGTAGGTGGAGTCCTGAGTGAATATGTATTGTTAACATGAATAGGTCAAACACGCTACTGCCTTGGGAGTGGAATGGCTTCCCCTGGCATGTGCATGCTGACAGAAAATTCAGACTATTGTTTTCGCTCCCTGGTGACCGGAGGCTGAGACTGTCCCCTACATAGACCTCGACAGAGATTAGACAACTTGCCTCCTCCTTGTCTGTGTGGTATATAATAGGTGTGCTGCACCTCCAAGCCCTTGCAGCTATGTCTCCACTGAGCACATGGCCCATCTGATACTGGTTCTTCTGTCTTTGTATCTGCTGTTGCCTCAACAGGTCAACCCCGAAGCCATGAAGGTTTAAAAGCTGGGAGAAAAAAGCCTGTTGTGTTTTCCTGTACAGCAAACCAGCCTGCGTGTACGGCAGCTTAGAATGAACGTTGATTTTAGAAGCAGGCTTTCTCTTTGTAGCCTAGGCTTTGTTAGAATTTCCCTTCAACTTGCTCTGCACTGCTTCTGAGAAATGGGATCAAACTTTTTTTTTTAAGTCCTTTAATTATTTACTTTTATTTTTAATTTTCTGTGTAAGGGACTGTTACCTGCATATATGTCTCTTATCACATGCATGCAGAGCTGGTGGAGGCCAGAAGAGGGCAGTGTATTCCCCCCCCCCCCAACTGGAGTTACCATGAGTCCTCATGTGAGTGATGAGAATCAATCTATTCTTTTTTTCCCCCCTTTGGATTTTGTTTGTTTTGTTTTGTTTTGTTTTGTTTTCTTTCTCCCCAACCCCCCAAGACAGGGTTTCTCTGTGTAGCCCTGGCTGTCCTGGAACCCAGAAATCCACCTGCCTCTGCCTCCCAAGTGCTGGGATTAAAGGCGTGCACCATCACTGCTTGGCTTCCTTTGGATTTTTCAAGACAGAGTTTCACTGTGTGGCCCTGGCTGTCCTGGAACTCACTTTGTAAACCAGGCTGGCTTTGGACTCATAGGACATCCACCTGCCTCTGCCTCCCAGGTGTTGGGATTAAAGGTGTGTGCCACCAACTGCTAGCCTCTACTTCATTGTTAATTGGCACAGTAAGACACAGGGCCCACAATAGCACTCATGTCCAGTCAGTATAATTTACACACACACACACACACACACACACACACACACACACACACGTAAATTTTTTTTTTAAAGTTCCAACACAGTTTGGATAAATTAAGAAGCCTATTTTGAACATGAGAACCAAAGGTTAAAATGGCATTAAAATGTAGAATATTAGCCGCCCCTTTATATACCTTTGGTTGTGAGCCTAGACTTTAAATTAATGGCTAAGCCATCTCTCCAGCCCAAGATGGCCTCTCCTATATAACGTCTGCAACTCATATGTGAAACCTATCACTAGAAAAGCTTCCAAAATCTATTTAAAAACCCGACGACTTAAATAAATGTGCTTTTATTAAGTTCTTATATATAAATTAACCACAACTATAAACAGTTTCATATGATCCAATAAAAACTTTCATTGTTAGGAATCATCATAATAGGGAATGGTAGGTTTTTTTTTTAATTTTTTAAATGCAAATATAACAGTATATATGCTATCATTAAAATGGAATAACAAACAATAATATAACGTATGCTATCTGGGCAAGTAATATAACAATACTTTTTCATATATTGAATTTAATAATAGTATGAGCTTATATTTAATGTTTCTTAGGCAAACATACATACTTAATATAATTACTTCTCTGTATCTTATCTAAATATATACATATATGTATTCAGAGTTAACTCTCACACTTCCTAGTTTCTCTTCTGTTTTGCAGGAGGCTTGTGAAGAGGCTCAATAATAAACTGCCTATAAATCTTCGAATACCAGAAATAGCTCAGAACGAGGATGCTGATGAACGTGAGCATCAGGACAAAAATCAAGGCAGCCACCAGGTAGGCACTGGATCTGCAAGAACAACAACAAAGGCCATCAGAAAGTCATTCTCCATGCTCTGCCTATTAATCTACTCAATCCCACTGTCTTAGAACAGCTTCCTCCCTTGCTGGCAGCAGGGAATGGAGAGAGAAGCCCCAGCATTGGTCCTCAAGGTGGTTAAATATGCCCTGCCTGAGGCTAACCTGTGGGGTGGTGGAGAAGACAGACCCAAGTGTAGGTCAGAGTCAGCCAGTGAAGCCTGGGAGTGGAGGAAGTGGCTGTGGCTGAACAGTGCTTTAGGAAAGGAGAGATGTGTATGCAAGGCCATGGACACATGAAGAAGCTAGGAGGACCTTCTGGGCATGCTGGTATGGAACCTAGTTCTGTGTGAGTGGAACTGTAGAACCCGCAGGACAGTGTGGGTAGAAATGAGGAGAGATGGGCAAAGGCACTGGGGATGGGATTCAATGGCAAGAGGCCTTGTCTACCAGGAATAAGATCCTTGGGTGTGCTTTCCAGCACTGAGGGAAAATTGAAAAAGGAAAAAAGACACCCACCCACCCACATACACACACTCCACCTGCTGTGGGAATTTCGAAATAGAACTGTGCTTTTGTTTTAATCCCAGATTGACCATAGTGCTGCAGTTGTTTGATGTTTGGGATTCTGGGGACTTTTCAGAGGGTCTATAAATGCTAGGGCCCTGAGAGTTTGGCTCTGGTGGGTTGTAGGTTAATCAGTGGTCATTCACAATGAAGAGGAGGAGAAGGAGGAGGAGGAGGAGAAAAGAGGAGGAGCAGGAAGAA
>NW_022196891.1:74991823-75014176 GCF_008632895.1 Mastomys coucha | reverse complement strand
TATATATATATACATACTGATGGCAAAGATAAAACTTGCCCCAAGGAACTTCATGCTTCTACTAGGCAGGAAATAGTCTTAAGGACAACACCTCCCTTCCCTCCCCCTATCCTTTTTTCCCTTTTATCTTGTGTTAGAGGGTTAAAAGAGTGGATGAAAAGGGATCGGGAAGAGCAGAAGAACCCACAAAGTAGCCAGCCAAAGTCTGACTAAATACTTTCCCACCAACACCCCCAGCCCCAACAAAACAAACAAAAACCAAAACAGGTGGGCATGCATCAGAGAACAGAAAGCATACAGTAAGAAAAGAGTTGGAGTTTAGGCAAAGAGCAAGAGGAGGGAGTTCCGTGGGTGTGAGACAGGATGCGAGAAGGGCGTGATGAGGGTGAGGAAATGGAGAGAAGAGGGGTGAGGTCCACGATGTATTCAAAAGTCTCAGCAATTGTTAACATGTGGCATTTCAGGAGGGTAAATAAGGAGAACTGCAAACTCTGGGCACCATCAGCATAAAGATGCTCTCACCACTCACTGACACAAATACAGAGGGATGGATGGGGACACACAGGGAGACCTGATCTTAGTGTGCTTCCAGACTGGCCTGGAACTGGGTCTAGTGATCCTCTCACCTCAGGCTACAGAGGACAGGGAGCTACCCTTCCAGGCTCAGGGCTTTGTTACATGGCTGGTGGTAACAGCATTTATGATTGTATGTGAGAGCATGCATATGAGGAAGTCTGTGGATGTATTTGTGTGAAGACAGGTGAGCATGTGTATGTGTGTGTGTGTGTGTGTATGACTATGTGAGTGATTGTGTATCTGTATGAACGTGTGTGTGTGTGAGTGTATTTGTGACAGCACGAGTGAGAATGTATGTGTATATCAGTACATGTGTATGAGTATGTGTGAGTGTGTGTGTGTATGAGTATGTGAGTGTGTGTGTGTGTATGTGTTTGTGAATGTGTATGATTTTGTGAGTGATTGTGTATCTGTATGAACATGTGTGTGTGTGAGAGTGTATTTGTGACAGCACGGGTAAGAATGTATGTGTATATCAGTACATGTGTATGAGTATGTGTGAGTGTGTGTGTATGAGTATGTGAGTGTGTGTGTATATGTGTTTGTGAATGTGTATGACTATGTGAGTGATTGTGTATCTGTATGAACGTGTGTGTGTGTGAGAGTGTATTTGTGACAGCACGGATGAGAATGTATGTGTATATCAGTACATGTGTATGAGTATGTGTGAGTGAGTGTGTGTGTGTATGTATGAGTATGTGTGTGTGTATATGTGTTTGTGTATGTGTATGACTACGTGAGTGATTGTGTATCTGTATGAACGTGTATATGTGAGTGTATTTGTGACAGCACAGGTGAGAGTATATGTGTGTTAGAGAATGTGTTCGAGTATGTGTGAGTATGTGGGTATTGGAGGGTACTCTCTACCGAGGGCGCTTCACTTCCGGTCTCTTCATCTGGGATCCGGCAGAGGTACATCCCACGACGGGGCTTACTTCCTAATGCAGACACTTAAGGGCTGCTTTCTCCTTGAGGTCTCAGTGTCTGCCTGGAGCAGATCTTTGTAGTGTTAGTTCCTCTGGGCCTGCAGTTATCTCACTGTGATCAAGCAAAGGGTTCTCTCTTGAACCACAATCAGCACAACTCACTGTCTATCTCGCAGGCATTGTGCTGAGATGGGGGGACCAAGGGTCCTAGGTCAGCCTGGGTTACGAGGTCTTGTCTCAAAAAAAGCCACCATGGGAAACAGAATAAAACAAGCAAACAAAAACTGCAGCACCACGAGGTACTGCCCATTACCTGGGAAGCATCCCTAAGCTCTCAACCGCAAAAATAGTTGTCAGGTTACAGAAACTGCAAATTAGAAAAGGCGATGGTATTAAAGATTAAGTTGAATGTGCTTAAAATCTCCATATCTACGCTCACAATCAGACCATATGGAACCTTATTAAGGTGTCATTTTCTTGACAAGGGCACAGTAGACATGCATTTACCGGACAGTGAGGACTCTTGTTTTCCAATGTTGCATCTTTAGGTGACTGTGAGATTCCTCAGAGCTTCAGTCCTCACAGCATTACACCCTTTGGGTGGTAGTTTCCAAGGCAACGGTCATAATGACTTTAATAATACCGAACAATCCTAAGTCTCTTCAGAAGTATCACACAGTTAAGCACTGCACGCCGAGGTGCTGTTTAAGTGAGCATGTACTGTGCACCGGGTGTGCAGAGGGCACACATGCTCTGTTAGTCCTCATGAGAACCCTTCCTTGCAGATGAGGGAGCTGAGGCTCAGGTTTTGCATTGCTAAGGCCAAACTCCTGATCGAAACAGCTTGAGGAAGAAAGGGTCTGCTCTGGCTCACGCCTCAAGGACAGGCAGTCCATCACGGGGAGGAAGGCATGACAACTGGTCACAGCTGACCCACGTGAGGAGGAGAGTGATGAGCGCTGTGCCCAGCTCACTTTCTCTTCTTGTCCAGTCGTGGGCCCTCGTCCGTGGAGTTGTGCAGCCCACATTTTCAGAGTGGGTCTTCCCTCCCTCAATTAACCTAATCTAGAGAAATTCTTAACAGACATGTCCACAGGCTTATCTGTTTGGTGATTCTGAATCCTGCCGGGCTGGCAATAGCAGTCATGCATGACAAAATGTAAAGTCTGATTGGAGAGGTCTGTTGAGGTGAAATTCTTACACCTGTGTTTCTCTTCCACCTTCAGGCAGGGCCCAAGACACTGTTCGTGACAGCCCTGAGACGCGTATCAGTGTCTGAAGCCAAGTAGAGTCCCAAGGTCTCAGGAAGGGGATGCTGCCATAGGAATGGGCTCTTCCATATTGTTGAGGATGAAGCAAAAGTCGAATGGATTTATACTTAGAGGAAGAAAGTATGGTTACCATCAGAGAAAATGCTGCAGAGTAAATGACTGGCCTAAGGATCGCTGATGGCGGCGCCTCTTTGTCTCTCATGACAAGGGTTGGTGTTGAAGCAGAGTGGTGGGCTACTCACTCACCTAGCACGTGAGGCCTCAGCTCAGTTCCAGTGGTGCATAGAAATAAACAAATGAAGTTAAATAAATAAAATCGACAGAGTATACCCGAAACAGGACCTCACAGGAAGAGGCATAAAGGGGACATGGCCAAGCATGTGGCATGGAGGGTTTACTTTCTGGACTGATGTATTTGTCCAAAAGGAGACAAAGGTCTGCCAGGGCCTGCCCTCTGCCAAAGTCACCCATCCCTGGAGAAAGTCTGTTCCAAAGGCTAGTGACCCAGAGGCACAAAGACCTTGTCTCTTTCTCAGAACAGTTCTGCCGGGCAGGCCTGCTCCAGTGTCCCTGTGAAGTCAACTGAAGGCTTCACTGGGGCTGGAGTTACCTGCCTCCTCTTCTCCCCATTTTGACTTCCTCTACTCCTTTGAGGACATTTTTGGTATTCACCTGTTGTTCCAATAAAGCTTCACTTCACTCTTTGAACTACTGGTCTGGATAAAGGCTACTACTACTGCGCACAAGGATGGGAAACCCGGTATGGTGGTACACGCCTTTAACCACAGCACTCAAGATAGAGAAGTTCTCAGAGTTCAAGGCCAGTCTGGTCTGCATAAGAAGTTCTAGGACAGCCAGGACTATAGAGACTCAGTCTCAAGCAAACAACAGCTATAGTTATCTGTGTCTATTTCTATATGACTTATATTTCAACTTCTACTTTTCCATCTCTCCTACTCAGATGAGACACATTTTAGGTGTATGGGTGGCAGGTGGTGATGACTGGGAAGTGATATCTCGTCATAACTGAAGAGGTAAGTTCAGGACCTTTGGAAAATTCCCCCAGACCCTTCCCCTCCTGGAAGAGAAGAGTCATGGAGTATTTAGGCACTCCTCCCCTCCAGAAGGGAGAGGCTTAAAATTACATTCCTCAGACCACAGGGAGGCGGGGGGACCAACTGACCATCAGCCACCTGCGGGTGGGGGAGGCCCAGAGCGTGTAGACACATTCTACAGAACAGACCTACCATTGGCCACCTACAGACAAGAGAAGTCCTTGTCACCTCATTCCCTAAAGACCAATCAGTTTGAAAAGTCACACTGTTCTGCCAGTCACATTGTGCCTAATGGCTGCTGCTCTGAAAACCGTATAAAAACTCGCTGAACCAGCTGTGTGGGGTCCTTCTCTCTCTCCTTCATGTGCAAGGTGACCCAGACTGCAGCATGCTGGAACAATAAAATTCCCCTTGCTTTTCCATCGATCCTCGGCTCCCGTTGTTCACTGGTGGGTTCTCCAGTAAGGAAAGGCTAGCCAGAGTCTTACAATGACAAAATTAAAGGAGAAACAAAAAAATTCTTTCGAGGGTTTTGACTTGGCACTGGATACAGTAAGACTGATTTGTTCCACTTTGGAGGGCATGTGTATTTTTAGTATTTAAGTATAAATACGCTCTCATAAGAGAAATTATTTTTGTGGTTCCTTGAAATTGAGAGGATTGATGTAAGATATGATGACAGTATGGACTGCAATTACTAGTTTTTTCAACTCTCATTTTCTCTCCAGCCTCATTTACCGTTTTTTATAGTCTTTATTTTGACTACTTTATTAGCTTGTAGTCAATGTGGAAGACCAGACTTTTTAGCATGACCATTTTCATCCACGAATACGATGACCATCCACCATAGTCACCATCTGTCCCTCCTCCCTGCTCCCCACTGACACCATTTCTCTCTCCAAATAGGCCCACTCCTACGTCTATAAAGTCTAGATTTTATCTAGAAGAGAAAAACATGTGCCATGTAGCATTCTCAGTGTGACTCATTACATATATCATGAGGCCCATTGGTTCTCTTCATTTTCCTGAAAATATTAATTTTGTGCTTTCTGTGGATGCATAAAATTCTATTTTGTGTATATACACACTTGTGCTTGGCTGACAGCTGGACGGATATATCTGCCTTGCATCTTCCTTTAAAACCTTTTAATAAAAAAAAGTAACATTCAAGCTGAATAAGTGTGGTCCCCATGGGCTCATAGATGGAATGCTTGGTCACCAGGGAATAGCAGTATTTGAAAGGATCAGGATGTGGCCTTTTTTGGAGGAAGTGTATCACTGGGGGGTGGGCTTTAAGGTTTCAGAAGCCCAAGCCAGGCCCAGAGGCTCACTCTCTTCTACTGCCTGCAGGCCTGGATGGACAACTCTCAGCCATTACTCCAGCACCATGTCTGTACTTGTGCTGCCATGTTCCCCATCATGAGGTCAGTGAACTCAACATCAGGAACTGTAAGCAAGCCCCAATTAAATGCTTTTCTTTATAAGAGTTGATTTGACATCTCTTCACAGCAATAGAACATTGACGAAGACACAAGCATACAGGCATGTGTATTTTGTATCTTGTACGTAACAGGCATAACACTAGGGGGATTCAGAGGTTCATTTTATAGGTAGTTATTTCTATTGGTCCTTGTTCTGTGTCTATGACTTCTTCTTTTCCCTCTGGTTTATTTGTTAGATTGTTTCTTTTCAGAATTTTTTGGTTTTCTTTTCTTAACTTTGTTTTTGTTTTGTTTTGTTTTGTTTTGTTGGTGTTTTCTTTTAAAGTAAATTCTTCCAGTCCAGTTATTCATTTGTTTCTGCTGAGCATGTGAGAGGCATAAACAGACTGGGACTATTTCAGAGTAAATTTTTAGCTATAGTACTATCTCTGGTGAACACTCAGCTAACCTAATGAGCATTGGTGTCATTTTCTTTTTCCTCTGGAGTTAGGACTAAATTTAGATACACACCCCCCATCATCTTCTAGGTTCTACAACTCACAGTCATAGCTTGTCTCATCTAATCTCTGCCAGTCCGTCTGTCACACCCTTTTATATCACTAAACTTATTCTTCTATTTCCTATTTCCAAGCTTATCCAGGGTTGTGCACATGTAAGAACAGAAGATCAGAATTTTATGTAGCTAACCCCAATAGCACCCATGCCACTCTTGTACCCCTAATGAGCATAGCTGGCCAGGCCACCTGCTGTATCTCACAGGGTTCACAGTGGCTTGGAGTGCTGGTGACATTGCCGCAAGCAGCCAGTACAGCACCTTCCAGGAATGTGAAAGTCACTCAGTGGGGAGGAAGCTTCCTGGTCAGTACCATTTTGGGTTCTCTGTGTCCTGGGGCCAAAGCGTGTGCTGTCTTCAGCTTCAGGGTCTAACTATCCAGTTCTTCTGGGTAACGAAAATCAGTGACCATAGGTTGTGTTCATTTGGGGTCTCCAGGACGTCCCTGATCTTACAACTCAAGGAGAGGTATTCAACACCTGGTACAGGGCTTTTTATTGGGCAACTTATGGCTTCTTTAAGGAGCATTATACCCTGAGTAGGGGCAGCTCTGATTAAACTCACATGTATGTTTATAGGTATAAACATATAGAATACAATATGTGTTATAAATTATATTATTTATATGATTATATAATTTTAGTACAACTTAATACATATGTATATAATTTGTCTATGTGTCCATGAAGTTTATAAAATAGTAGGTTTCTATATGGCCTTTTCCTCAGTGTTAGTTATTGCTTTCCCCACCTCCTCTGCCTTATCCTTCTATCCCTTGCCACATTTAAAACTCCTTCTCCTTGCCTCCTTTCTATCACCTGGATTCTATTATCCCACTGTCATTAAGACCTCCCCACCCTGCCTCGAACTAGTGGTCCCTTTGTGCCCGTGCCACAAGAGGAAATGCTGTCTGGTGCTGCCAATCTGGCCAAGAGGCTCTGGCAGGGAAACTTACCTGTCCTAGGTGTAAACTTATTACTTTATTTGCTGAACAGGCATAGTACCGAATGCCTTCTAAGTCGTATGTCTATACAGTGCATAGATCAGTGCAGCACTCAGACCTGAACACAGATGTTTGTTTGGGCAGTGGATGACAGTTAACAAAGAACCTTGTTGTCACAGTGCTGAAAATAACTGTCTGTGGGTGCTCAGCTACAAAGAAGACATCTGTATCATGTTCCTTCTTCCCAAATACAGACTGCTGAGGAGGGGAAGAGTCAAAGGGTAGGAAATACTGTAGATGTAACAGGCACGCCACACTTAGGAACTCGCAGCAGCTATGGTTGCCTGCATAAGATCTGTATAAGACCCAGCCAATCAACATTTCATTAAGGAGAGAAGAGAAGATCACGATTTCCCACCTCTAGGGGATGAACTCTCCTAGTTGATGGCTTCTGAGGGAAGTAGAGCCAGTTTCCTTTAATGGTATGGCTCCTGTGGGTTAACTACAGTCCAGGAAATAAACCCACACCCATGAATATGCAGGCAGCACAAACTACAATCAGTTTAAAAAACAAAATAGCGATATGATTGTGGAATGGGGTCTGAGGAGGAAGCGGGGCTTGGATCTGGAAGGAACTAGGGATGAATATGATCAAAATCCGTTGTAAACTTGTATAGTGGCTCTCCCTGGTTGTCAACTTGACTATATCTAGAAGGAACTACAATCCAGAATTGGAAGGCTCACCTGTGATCCTAATCTGGAGGCTGGGAGATACAAGTTTCTGACTTGGATCTTGAGGCATAGTGGCTATGAATCCCCAGAAGACTAAGATAGGGAGATCTCTGAGTTCAAGGTCATCTGGGACAAAGCTATTTCCAGATCTAGGCACGCACCTTTACTCTGGACCACACCTGCTGCTGGAGACCTATATAAGGACATTGGAAGAAGGACGACTCTCTTTCTCTCTCTCTCTCTCTCTCTCTCTCTCTCTCTCTCTCTCTCTCTCTCTCTCTCTCTCTCTCTCTCTCTCTCTGCCTTGTGGGACTGAGCAACTGCTAGATCCTTGGAATTCCACTCATAGCTACTGCTGCTGACCATTGTTGGGGAGTGGACTACAGACATATATCAAAATCCTGCTACTATATAGAGACTACCATAAGTTCTGTGACTCTAGAGAACCCCAACTAATACAACATGTATGAAATTATTAACAATGAGTGAAAAATATGTTAAAAAGATGTACATGGCCATTTTAATAGTTGAGAATCCTATGTACTCATTGTCAAAATATTAGCTCTCAGCACCCATTCCATGGGCTGAGTGTGTAACACACGCCATCTCATTGCTGGTCTCCCAAGACCTTCCAGGATGCAGCTTTTACACACATCCATTTCTCTTGGATTACTTCACCCTTGAAGCCCGATTTCTTTAGTTTGTTTGTTATTTTTGACAATCTCTTCCACACTGGTCTTGAACTCCTGGGATCAAGAGATCTATTGGTCCCGGGCCCTCTAGGCAGTTCAGATGACTGGCTTGTACTGCCATCAGAATTGTCTGGGTTCTCCCCTGACATTGGCAAGAGTCCCTCTGTGCTCTGACGTCACTCTTTAGCCTACCCATTGCTGTGCATCGGTGAAGCTGCCCGTGACCTGTGAGCAGGAGAGGTTCCTTTCCTTAAGGCTTCTTCTCACTTCTGAGGAAGCATTCTCATTCCTGAGGGCAGGGCTGGGAGATGTGCAGCACTCAGAACTCCTTCAGAAGGAAATCCTCTCTGTTGACCTTCTTAGGAACTCTCAGCCTCCTTGGAAATACACTTGGAGGCTTATGGGTAAAGGAAAGCCATAAAGTCCGTCTGCAAACCAAAGCTGCCTAAGTGCTTCCAGTCATCAGTGAGCCTTTTAGCACACCAAAAGACACATACATCTTCTGGAAGAAGGAGGGTGGCAGTCAGATAATGTTTGTTTGCCAGGTAACCGAGGGAAGCCCACCGAGCTCAAAAGATGTCACATTGCTAGAATAATAGTCAAGCCTCCCATTCAATCATTACTGATCGATCCAGTCCACATTGTATGTTATGAATCTGTGTCCTCCAGGGCCAAGCACATGGGCTCATGGGCTTCCATTTCCTCTGTTGTGCTAGGATGAAACCCAGGGCCCTGCACATGCTAGGTGCAGGTTAGTCTTCATTGTCAGGCTGACTAGATTCTGAGTCACCATGGGAAACACACCTTCTGGGACTATCTGTGAGGCTGTTTCCAGAAGTGCCTGACTGAGGAAGACCCACATCAAACATGGCTCACACAGTTGCACGGACTGGGCTCTGTGACTGGGAAAGAATTGAGCCCGACCTCGATTGTTCTGTGCATCCTGACTGCAGGTGTTCACTAGCCTCTTCCCTTTTCCTCTCACTATGCTTTTTCTACCACGGTAGATTTTACTCTCAGACTTTGAGCCACAATCCATCCTTCATCCTTTATGTCCTTCTTGTCAGGTGTTTGGTCATGTCAACAGGAAAAGTAGCCAATGTGTATGTTAAGGGGACACAATACCAGAATGGAGTTTCAAACTCAGTGATCCAATTATTAGGTGACATGAGATCTCCTGCTTCTATAGCATGTTTGCTGGTTGCTACAAAATGAAAAGCAAACTCATAACAAGAACAACAAAAATGAGATATATATAGTTTGATGGCATCAAACTATACCAAAAAGCCAAAAAAAAAATCTTAAGGGGAAAATATCATTTTATTCTTATTTAAAATTTTATTCTTACCTATAGTTTGGATCCAAGATCTTTAAGCGAAACACATACATGCCAGCATACGTAATGGACCATTTAATATGGTTGCTATTAGAATAGTTTAGAATCTCATATGGTTGGCTTAGGTCTCCTGGTTTCCCAATAGCATAAGAAAAACAAGGCCTATAGTTCTGAGCACAAGGAAAGACGAAAAAAAAAAAGGTTATTTCCAGACTTTAATCTGATTCATATGATGTATGAGAAGTCTTCTGTATTTTATTTTTATGTGTATGAGTATTGTTTTGTTGTATTCAAGTGCATCGCCTATACACACTACCTGTGCAGGTTAGAAGAGGGCATCAGAACCCCAGGAACTGACATTAACAGGTGCTTGTGAGCTGCCTTCTGGATGCTGGGAGCCAAACCTAGGTCCCCTGTTAAGAGTAGCTAGTGTTCCTACCCACTGATCATTCTCAACAGCCAAGATTCTCATACATTCATTCTGGAAACATCATTAAGAGATGTGATGGCTACCCCTTTCTACTGTGCCACTGCAGTACCAGAGACTGCCTGGCGCATCCCCTAGCAGCCCTCACTCTTGGTTCAGAGAGGACCTTCTGGGGAATCCCTCACATAGACCAAGATATTCTTAGCTTGGTGAAAACAAGGATGTCGAGTATGGGAGCAGGAGCTCAGTTTAGTTTTCTGAAGGGATTAAGGGTGAGAATGGTGCCCATGCATAAGTTTGCTATGTTTATATCCATAATAGCAGGACAGAGATCTAGCCCAGCCCATGTACAAGGTGGTTCTAACCCTATGTGGGTAAGATTGCTCTTGGAGAGAGACTACTAGGCTCCTCTAGAGATGGATGGGGTTTCATCCATTTAGAAAGACCGTTACCCAACAATATGCCTAACCTGACGAGTCTCCTTGGGTCTAGAAGTTTGCACTTCCATTTGTCCTGGATCATATGCTTATTTCCATATCACGGATGCTTAAAGGAGCCAAATTCTGTCTATAGCCATTGAATAGTATTGGCAGGGCTAGGGGTAAGGTTAATGTAAGAAGTGTAAGCTTAAGCATAAATTAAGTGTAAGAGTAAGGGTGTGGGTAGGTGTAGGTTGGGGTGAAGTGGTTGGGGTAGGGGTATGGTTGGTAAGTAGCACTGGATTTATCTGACAGTTTTTACTTCTTGATTTCTTTTTTTCCCCTACATTTTGGGGCCTTTTACTGCAGTGCTACCACGGGCATAGTCTGTCTTCAATATACTAAGTATTGAAGGTGAGTTATACTCTAACTTCATATGAAGCGCATGTGTTCAGTCTAATGGAGCATTACAATGCCTCCTGATGAAATACAAACTAGCAGTAGGAGTCCACATCTTCTACCACTTCTCACCTCTGTTCACCTTTCTGCACTTCACATCTGCTACACTTGCCCAACAGTATGTGGTGTGCGAGTGAGTGAGGAGTGCATAAAAGACTCAGAGATCTTCAGTGAACCAACTTGAAAATGCACACTATGGTGGGTGTGGTGGCACACACTTCAATCCCAGCACTTGGGAGGCAAAGGGAGATACACCTCAGAGTTTGAAGTCAGCCTGGTCTATATAATGGGTCTACGAAAGCTAGGGCAGTGGTGGTGCACGCCTTTAATTCCAGCACTTGGGAGGCAGAGGCAGAGGCAGGTGGATCTCTGAGTTCGAGGCCAGCCTGGTCTACAGAGTGAGTTCCAGGACAGCCAGGGCTATACAGAGAAACCCAGGGCTATACAGAGAGAGAGAGAGAGAGAGAGAGAGAGAGAGAGAGAGAGAGAGAGAGAGAGAGAGAGAGAGAGAGAGAGAGAGAGAGAGAGAGAGAGAGAGAGAGAGAGAGAGAGAGAGAAGAAAGAAAAGGAGACATTTGCACTATGCATGGGAACTGGCTATCTGCCCATCACCACGAAATGGATCTGGTCATCAGGACCTATTTCCTGGTATCACTGTGTACATTTTTATAGAGAGACATGGGAATATTTTTGTTCTTTCTAATTTTCTCCTTTGTTATTTTTTTTTAATATGAAGGATGGTATTCACTAACGGCTACTCCTCTTTGTCCCATTTGACATTCCCTGTTGTACTTTTGAGCTGCCCAGTCAATTATTATCTTTTCCCTCTTCTTTTTCCTTTGAAAGCCATAACTTCACCAGCTACCTAGTCTTCAAGAAACAAACCTCCCCTAGACTCATGAGCTGGCTTCCCATTTCAAGCCAGAGTGCTCTGTCTAGGATCCTTGGTCACGTTCAGAGACTCAAACCCCATCCTGTACCCCAGAGAAGTCAGCCAGCCCTGCAGTACCTGTCCTCTCCTTATCTATCCCAACACCAACTCCAAGAACCTACAGACATGCCACTTTTGCTTTCAGACAGTTTTCTCTGAGTTCCAAGGTCTACAGCTGGCTTGTGCTGTCCTTTCCAACAGTAGAATGAGGATTGAGGGCCTGACGTGTTCCTTCCAGAATCTTCGCTGGTTGTAAGCTACTTATGTGGTTTCCAAGGTATAGGCCCAAGGCCCAAGCTCAGCAGCGCCAGCTTCATCCAGGAACTTTTAGAAATGGGAGTTTAGGAGCTGGATTGTAACCCAGATGCTTACATAGCTCACACAATGCCCTGGATTTAATCTCTAGTGCTGGGAAAAAAAGGGAATGGAAAGGCAGGGAGGAGAGGAAGGGAAGGGAAGAGAGTAGGGCAGAGAGGTGGGAAATCGGGGGGCGGTCAGAAAAACATTTTGGACCTTGTTTCAGATTTACTGCATCAGAAATTTGGGTGAGACCAAGTTGTCTATTCCAGCAAGCTTCCTGACATCTTCTGAAGCTTGGACACCACTAGACTATTTCATGCTGGTTCAGGCTCATTCCATGATTGTTCCTGTTCTAGCTACTCATTGCTGGCTGTTCATCCTTGCTGAACAGCACCACGGAGTCAGTGAGGCTCTCTGTAAGATGTGTTTGCCCAACCCAGACCCTTGAGTGTGTTTTAAAAACAACAAAAACAACCAGGAAGGCAAGTTTGGTAGGAACTGAATTCATAACTACATTAATTCCTTATGATTTTAAGTATTAACTATTCCTTATTAGAGGTGATGGGCCATAGTTTATGAACATATTAATTTCTGCAGTGAGTTAGATGCTGGGAATGTAACATTGAGCAAAAGGAACAAAACTCCTGTCTCTCTCGGAGCTCACAATTTATTAATTTGTTTATTTAAGATTTCAGTTTAGAGCCGGGCAGTAGTGGCGCATGCCTTTAATCCCAGCACTTGAGAGGCAGAGGCAGGCGGATTTCTGAGTTTGAGGCCAGCCTGGTCTACAGAGTGAGTTTCAGGACAGCCAGGGCTACACAGAAAAACCCTGTCTCGAAAAAAACAAAACAAAAAAAACAAACCAAAACAAAAAGATTTCATTTTAGATTAAACTCTATGTGTCTTTGTGTATATGTCTAACTGGAGGAGACTGGAAGAAGGCACTGGGTTCCTGAAGCTGAACTTACAGGCAGTTAAGAGCTACGGGACATGGGTTTGAGAACAGAACTCAGACTCTCTGTAAGAGCAGTGCATGCTCTCTCCAGCCCCATAAGACAACTAGTCTTTTAAAAGGCTGCTTTCCGTACTTTTACATATAATGGTCACTTGATACCATGCAGATTCAGAGTCTTAGTGGTAAATATCAAATTTTCACCAAATTGTGCACAGAGTAGGGGAAAAAATCAAACAGACTAAAGACAAGAAATTTTGAAATAAGTGAGAAGTACTGTTCGATTACCCTAAGCAACTTAAATCCAAAGTGTTTCCATCAAGCTTAGTTACTCTTCAAGCAAACGTAATCCTTTCCTTACCTGAGGCCCCCAGACATCCTCCAGTGGGATGCCTGGATTTTCTTCTATCATCGAGTCCCACGTCTGTGCTTCATTTATACAACCATTCTGCCAAAAGACCGCAGCATGCAGTTATGGAGAAGGCTTTGCAGTAGTATAGTTTGGAGTATCTAATACATCTTAATGGCACTGGAACATTTATCTTTTTCAAAAAAAACCTTACATTTAAATACAGTGCTTTTTTTTTTTTTCACTACTTAAACTCCATACAGTTTTACACACTTAGAATGTTCAATACCATGGCCTTGATTTTGTTCGCACTGGGTAACCACAGCCACTGCCAAGGCCCAGTTGAACAACCTTTCAGCCCAGACAACCAACATCCTACTTTCTGCTGAGACTTTTGACTACCTAACCTTTACAGGTGAAATAGTTCAGTATTTTTGTGTCTGCAGACTAGCTTGCTTTTATTTAGTAAAGCATCTTCAGGGGCCATCCTTGGCCTAGCATGTATGTTAAATTATTAAATTTCTGGACATTCTACTATCAAATATATGATCTGCAAATCCCTTGTTCCATTCCGTAGGTTGTCTTTTTATTTTTGTGGGTTTTTTGGGAGGGGATTTACTGTTATTATTTTTATATCCCAACCACAGCTTACCATTCCTATTTCCTCCCAGTCCCCCCCCCCCGACCCCTCCATTCCTCAATATCTATTCGGAATAGGGCAGTGCTCCAATGGATATCAACTAAACACGACATATCAAGTTATAGCAAGGCTGGAAGAGGCAAGCCAGGAGGAGGAGAGGGTCAGGAATAACCCTTGCTCTCAATGTTAGGTGTCCCACAAGTAGACCAAGCTACACAACTGTAACATGTATGCAGAGGCCCTAGGTTGGTCCCTCGCAGGCTCCCATTCACTTCAGCCTCTGTGAGGCCAGGTTAGTTGAGTCTGTGGGTTTTCTTGGGGTGTCCTTGACCCTTCTGGTGCCTATACTCTTTGCTGTTCCTCTTCCATCAGTTGCTGTATGAAAACTCTCTGATGAAGGTTGGGCTAGGCACCAATTCTTGTATCTTGTGATGCTCACAGTTTTTAAATGTTTATGGCTTCTACCTTTGCTTTCCTTCCTTTTCCTTCCTTCCCACTCCTGTTTTCACCCACTCCCCTTTCTCTCCTAGCTCTTCCTTTCCTTTTTCCTCTTAACCACCAAGCCACCATCTTTGATGCTCAGTCAGAGGATGCCCAGGATACATTTGAGCTCCTCCACTTGACTTTTGTGTGTGGTTTCGGTGGACCCAGTCCTGCTGAATGATCCAGCTCTCCTAGTTTCCAGGCATTGTCACATATGTCCACTATGTGTGACCAGCAGCTCAGATACTGGCACCAGCAGGGTAAGAGGAGGGTGAGCATTTACAGTTGTCATGACAGCATGCAGGGATCACACCTGGGAAAGCAAGGCAGTGGCCGACCAAACTGTGGAGCAAGCTGAAGAGATAAAGAAGGGAAGAAAACTGGAAATGATAGAGAGGGAGGAGAAGCAAAAATTTCACTGTGAAAGTGTCGCAGCCATGTGACGAATCATGAGAAACAGTCCAGGAGCAGGACTGACGAGAGGGGTATAGCAGTGCGAGTGAGCTGCAGTGTCTGAGCTTAGGCACATGTGTCTAATAAAAGTTGCACTGTCCTGGGTCTCTGTGTTGTTCGCAGGGGTGGACATGATCAGAATCTAACTTTTTGTATTGTGGTCTTAGGAATCTTTGTTTGCTTCCTTGCTTGTTGATTTGGTTTGGTTTGCTTTTTAGTTTTTGAGACAGTTAACTGTGAAAATCTGGCCCTCCTGGAACCCCATCTGTAGACCAGGCTAGCCTTGAACCCAGATCCACCTGCCTCTGCCTCCCTGAGTACTGGGCTTCTGGGAGTAAAGGCATGTGCCATCATGCCATCATGCCTGCCTTACAATGTTAGGAAACCAACCCAGGGCACTTGGCAGAGCTCTACCACTGAAACCAAATGGCTCATCTGTTTGTTTTAGGTAGAGGTAGCTTAAGGTTAGCCTACAACATGACATGTTGCTATACTTTGAACTGGTCTTACTTTCTCCATCTCCCATGTGCTGAGATTCCAGGTGTGTCCCATCCCACCCAACTGAAGGCTTAATTCTGGATTGTCCAAAGCCCAACTCAGTTGTCCCAGGTTACTGCGCCTGAAGCACAAACTTGGAAGTCAGGCTTTTTCATGACAGCTCCTTGAAGTTCCTCCTCTGGACTGTTTCTTTCAGCTCTCAACCAGTCCATCCACAGCTGCTTCTGTAATGAACTAAGGTGACAGGAAGTTTGGATGTCCATGGGGGAATGGTAGACCTCCTGCTCACAGTGCAGTCAAGAGAGCCAGGCATGGGCCTGCCTAGATGATTATGGGAAATGTAGTTCTTATTAAGTTTTACTTCTCAGCAATGCCTCTATGCAATGTATGGCAGGGTTGTCTTCTAGGCTTCACACACACGTCCTCAGGTGCATGCGCACCCCCATACAAATATACACAGTTGTTCTTCTCTTCCTCCTCTTCCTCCTCCTCCTCTTTCTTCTTCTCCTGACCCTCCTCCTCCTTCTTCTTCCTTTACTTCCTCTTCTTTTTGGCTTCCAAAACAAGATTTCTCTATGGAGCCCTGGCTGTCCTGGAACTCACTCTGTAGACTGGGCTGGTCTTGGTCTCAGAAATCTGCCAGCCTCTGTCTCCCAAAGCACTGGGACTAAAGTGTGCACCACCACTGCTCAGCAACAAGTACTTTAATGATGATCAATGGGGATGAAGGTCTTTCATCTTGAATGCTGAACAAGCACAGGGATGTGCAACATTATAGAGAGATTTAGTTATGTACTTGAGAGACGGTTCGTCCCCACAGGGGAAAAGTGTAATTCAGTTCTCTTTGTTAGAATCAAGGTGAGAGCTATATCTCAGATAATTAATCTCTAGTGAGAAAAAATGTCACATGGAAAGGAGTCCCTCTGATTTTCTTTGAGCCTGTGATCTCCAGGGAGTCTTAGGAAGCCCTGCTGCTAGCTTCTGGAAGGCTCTATATCCATGGGAAGGCTTCAAGACACAAAAGCCCATAGTGGCTAGAAAGAGTAATTACAAAAGGCAGAATGGGGGGCGGGGTGGGGTGGGGTGGGGTGAACCAGGAGGTCAACATCCGCTGGTCTTCAAGGATAGAAGGAAGGAAGAGGGCAGAGAGACACTGAAGCCGAGGCCAGTACGGTAAAATGGTGCAAAGGCACTGAGAGGGATGAACCCATTTCATTTAGCACCAACGTCTTAAAGAGAAAAGCAAACCCATCCAGAGTTAAACATTCGGCGCGGTTTAGAGAAGAAGATGCTCATGTCTGACTGCACCGCATTCCTGTTACACTATTTTATTTTTCCTGACCTTTCTTATGTCTGGTTTATACACAGCAGCTTCTTCTTTCTCAGAGTTGCATCTCAGAAGTCACTGACTTTAATATACAGTTGGCTTTCTTTTCTACTGTTGGCTTGGTTTCACCTCCCTTAGATAACTTACACACAAATTGAAATTTTATTTGCATGTTCAATAAGTTCTGTTTAAATTCAAAGATATCATACCTCCTCCATAGTAGAATTAAAGGTGTAGTCATTCCTGCCATGGATTTCCCATATGATAAAATTTACGTCGACTATTTTAACAAATCCATGTTCATCATACCTGAAACAACAAACACAAAAATGATAGTTTAGTGTCAAGTAGAGGGCCTGCAGCTTGCAAGTCATGGTCTTAGGTGTGAACCTTTTTTCGTTTGCTGGAGTTTTGACACAGCATCTCAAAGAGCCCAGGTAGGCCTCAAACTTCCTAGGAAGTGAAGGAGGCCTTTGATATCCTGGTTCTGTGTCTCTACTTCCTAAGTGCTGGGGTCACAGGGACGTGCCATTCATGGTGGTCGAATCCTGTCTTTAACGTTTCTTAGCCTCTGACCCCGGGGAAGTTACTGGAACTCCCCAGCTCTTACAGATATTTATCTGCGATGTGATTGTATCTGATGGTTAGGTCTACTTCCCCCAACTGAGTGAAATAAATGAGCCCTATTCTAAGACAGGATCTCAATGCAGCCACTGCTCATCTTGAGGCTTTGTGTTCACTGTGGAGCCAAGGCTGGATTTGAACTCCTGCCCTTGGCATGTAGGATTACAGGTGTGTACCACCAGGCCCAGCCCCATGGAGTGGATGCTATTCAAAATAAAAACCTGACAGTAGAGAAGATGAATCTGAACTGTAAGTGTTCTCCATTGCTCTAATGACCACACATTGATGAAGTGGGACCGGTGGGATCCTGATTACAGGGCATGGGACAGGTGGAAGGACAAGGCGAGGGTGGCTGGGTGTCATTAAATTCCAAGTCATGTGATGGCCAGTGAAAGCACAGGGTTCTTTACTGAAGGCTGGACTTCCTGCCTGCTTCCTAGGAGGGGACAGCTGGAATGCTGACTGAATCTTGCAGTCATCAGCCCAAAAGAGCTGAGGTAAGGCAGGGAGGAGTCACCATAGCAACAGTAGACAGGGTCACACTCCCCCATGGACAGGGGACTCCCTCGGGATACCGGCACAGGACACATTAGCCCCTCCAAGCTGAGAGCAATTCCATTAGAACCATGTGGTTCTAAAAGAAAGCTGGTTAAAAAAAAAAAAGTTTTTAAAAAATATAAATTAATAAATAAAGGCAGTCTTGAGAATAAAGATACAGTTGTCATTAATAACTTTTCACCTTTGCAGTGTAGAACTCAAATGGTTATGCTATTGCTCCTCTCCCAGCTTCCCACTCTCTCTTCTCTGAGACAGAGTCTCATAGTTCAGGCTGCCTGGCCTTGGCCTCACTCTGTAGCTGAGGATGGCCTTTAATTTCTGAGCCCACGGCCCCTACTTTCCTGACTCCATATTGCTCGAGTACCTCAATGAAATTGTTCTTGTATACTCACTGGGTGGGAATTTCCCTGGAGACTCAGACTGAACTGCACCTCCACTTTAAAATGACAATTTAGCACTTGAAAGCTCTGTGTTGACTTACAAAACTACAAGATCCTTGTTATTGCTGTTCCTTGATAATACTAAATCCTTGTCTTGAAAACCTTGAAAATTCTAGATCCTTGTCTTGTTTCTTGCTCAGATCTCTGCTTCACTTCAGAGCTATTGGAGGTATGCCGCTCCCCAAATGCTGGTTAGCAAAACTGGTCATTGTCCCAACAGGGAAGAAACCGTCAGTTTAAAAAGCAGTTCCCGGGAAGCCATTTCCGTTTCTGTGTTTACTAGTTTTGAGAAACCATAAAGAGCTCAGAAGCTCAGTTCTCAAACAGGCCTGATGGAGAGGGAGTGGCTTGGTGTATGGGTCAGGTAGAATCACAGAAAATTAAAAACAAAACAAAACAAAACAATGAAATAAATCTTCATGCGAGTGCTCTGGACTCTTGCCACCGAAGAACGCCAGGACACTCACACATTTGTAGTTTCAGGGTGAGGAAAGGTCAAAAGCTAGAACTTTGCTGGGAATGGGAATTTGATTACATCTTAAGTTGGCTATAGAATTCTTGATCCCCCTAAGAGTTAGGAGTGGAGGAAATGCAATGGCTGGTTAGGAGAACACACTTACTTTGGAGCCTGATGACCTGAGTTTGATCCCTGGAACCTAGGGTGTGGAAGGAGAGAGCTGGCTCTGAAAGGGGTCTGACAACTTCCCCCTCCAAATGCTAAAGTTTGTTTTCGTTTGATTCCTTTTTTTAAAGAATTGAGTGTCAGAATGCTTAAAGACAAAAGGGGCTCTAGGAGAATTAGTGAAAGGAACCACAGTGCCATCTTGTGGAGAAACCGTGCATTGCACAATCCATCAGTTTTGAGTTTTGTTTCACTGTGACTAAGTGCCAGAGAGACTTCTTCCTTCCATGGGCTTATTTTAATATATTTTCATTATGGTGGAACAGAATTCTAATTAAATCTGAGAATGCAGGAATGTCACTAACTGGCATCTAATTCCCAACTGTTGGTAACTTTTCTATGGCAATGCTACTGTGGGAATTGAGGAGACCTCATTATTGATCTTCTCTTGGATGATCCATTGTGTTAACTAGGTCTTTTATTATCTATGTTTAGAGAAGCATAAAAGATGGACGAGGGGACATCCTCACAGTGCACACAGTAGCTGCTGTTTCATATAAAGAGGTCCCTTTTTTGCTGTACCCTCGTTTTGTGAAAGCACATTTGCAGGGTGTCTTGGTTGATACTTGTCACCTTGCCAGTGTCTAGAATCATCCATGAGCAAGCCTCTGGGCACCGAGGGTTAATCTGTGAGGGATTAATTTAGATGAATCAATTTAGGTTAATCTCCAAGCATACCTGTGGAGGATTTTCTTGGTTACCACCCGAAGGTGGGCGGTACCTTCCATCAGTGTCACAGATTTAAGGAGGTCCCAAGAGGGAAACTTTTTTCTTGTCACTGCTTAGCCTTTGTGTCTTGGGGGTGTGTTCATTGGCCTAACTGAGGCGGGATGGCCCAGCTAACTGTAGGCAGTGCTTGTGGTCCTGGGATTTTTAAGAAAGCAGACTAAGCAGACCAGGCTGCCCCGCCTCCAGGCTCCTGCCTGACATCTCTGGATGATGTACTAAAAACTATAGCAGAACCAGCTTTCTTCCCACCCCTCACCACCCCACCCCGCCCCACCATGTTGCTTTCAGTCCTGATGTTTCATCACAGCAGTAGAAATCCTAAAACAAATGGTGACTGTACTGGCTAGTTTTGTGTGTCAACTTGACACAGGCTGGAGTTATCACAGAAGGGAGCTTCAGTTGGAGAAGTGCCTCCATGAGATCCAGCTGTGGGGCATTTTCTCAATTAGTGATCAAGGGGGTAGGGCCCCTTGTGGGTGGTGCCATCCCTGGGCTGGAAGTCTTGGGTTCTATAAGAGAGCAGGCTGAGCAAGCCAGGGGAAGCAAGCCAGTAAAGAACATCTCTCCATGGCCTCTGCATCAGCTCCTGCTTCCTGACCTGCTTGAGTTCCAGTCCTGACTTCCTCTGGTGATAAACAGCAATGTGGAAGTGTAAGCTGAATAAACCCTTTCCTCCCCAACTTGTTTCTTAGTCATGATGTTGTGCAGGAATAGAAACCCTGACTGAGACAGTGACTATGAGCTATATATATATATTTATGTGGCTGTGGACATTGTCCCCTCACCACTCACATCCCAGTGACCAACTTTTTCTGACTATAACAACACATCTGCAACAGAGATGAACTTCTTGGTCCAAGTTGCCTTTTCAGTCATTCCCCACCTTCTAACACACTTTTACTATCAGGTCTCCCTACTTAGACATCTTCCCCTAAAATCGAGAGGTGGGGGGCGGAGAGATCAAACTAAAGCAAATGCTCACTCACATAACCGTCCTAAAAGAAGGGGAGGGATGGAAGCCTTGCATGGTCTGGACCCCCCAGGTCATCTTTCCAGCCTTTTCTGCTGGTGCTCGTCACTTGACATACACCCCAATACTGGCAACAAAATAAAGTAAAGCACTAAGCTACCACTGCTGCCCTCCCCACCTGAGAGAAGCCAAGCCCTTCTCAGCCCAAGGAAGCCAGAACAGGGCATCAGATTCCCTGGACCTGGCATTAGAGGTGGCTGTGAGCCATGGTGTAGGAGCTGGGGACTGAACTCAGGTCCTCTGTAAGAAGAGAATGGCCTCTTAACAACCAAGCCATCTTTGCAGCACACAAATTAATTTCCCAAGAGGGTATAAACTCACAATTCTAGTACAGGGTGAAACATCTCGTCCATGTCAAGTGTGTAAGGGCAGCCATACTTTGCCACGTCATACCTTACTTTCTGTAGAAAGAAAAATGCTTCAGTTGTTGTGTCTACAATCACACTGACAAGTTTATACATTTCTTACCAAGTTTTCAGATACACTCTCTCTCAGAAGCTCCCTGTTTAAAACAAAAAAAAGACATTTGTTATAATCTGCCTATTCTTCCTTTCCAATTTTAAAAGTAAAGGCTGGAGAGATGGCTCAGCAGTTAAGAGCACTGGCTGCTCTTCCAGAGACCCTGAGTTCAGTTGGCACACAACCAACACTAATGGGACCCGATGCCCTCTTTTGCCATACAGGTATACATGCAGATAGAGCACTCATATACATAGAATAAATAAACAAATGTTAAAATAAATAAAAATTAAAAGCACAATTTATTTAGGGTGGTGTTGATTGTGAATTGATATATTTATATGAATGTGGCACGTGTGTGTGTGTGTGTGTGTGTGTGTGTGTGTGTGTGTGTGATGCATGTGGAGGTCAAAGGACAACCTCTGGAGTTGGTCAATCCCTTCCACATTGCTGTTTTCCACTGAGTATGCCAGTCCAGCTTGTCTGCAAGATTCTCTTGTTGCCTCACAGTCTCACTGTCAGCCCATTGGGATTTAAGTTGGATGCTAGTATGCTTGAATTTCCGTGGGTTTGAGACTTTACCCACTGAGCCATCTCTCTGGGTCCGACAAATGTATTAAAAAACCCCAGTTATTCCCTATATTTAATTTATTCCAATAATGGAATCTTCTCCTCTGTGAACTCAGGAGACATGTCAATTTTTTTTTTTTTTTCCGAGACAGGGTTTCTCTGTGTAGCCCTGGCTGTCCTGGAACTCACTCTGTAGACCAGGCTGGCCTCAAACTCAGAAATCTGCCTGCCTCTGCCTCCCATGTGTTGGGATGAAAGGCGTGTGCCACGACCGCCCAGTGAGATATGTCAATTCTAACTAGGTTCATTACACAGTTGTGCAGAGAAGAGAGGTGGGAAACAAATAGTCTTACGTGTGTATCTTAAATCAGAAGGAGCAGATATGAGATTTGAGATTAAATGATACTTGCTCCGTTTAAGCAATTGAATCAGTGAGGAGAATGCTAAATGTGTCTCAGACATGTTTCAGTCATGCTAAGGGTCATTTCTACAGCTTT
>NW_022196891.1:74981601-74991813 GCF_008632895.1 Mastomys coucha | reverse complement strand
TTACATTTGGGAAACTGTGTTTAAATATGCATGCCAATAGTGTTAGAAACACTACTAGCAGATTATTCACTGCTAGCTGCATGATAATCGCTTATGTTAGGAGTATCTCTTACTTGTCAATCACATAAGAAAAATCACGACGTTGACATCCGCTCCTATTAAATCTACAAAGATAAAACATAATGTATTTGTAAGGTCATTGCTCCTGCATTTGCATAAACATTCCATCACTGAATGGTTCTTCAACTGGAGATTGTTACATAGTTCATTTACTAAATCAAAACCTCTGGGACCATTTTGTGGCCTTACCAGTGCTTTTTTTTTTTTTTTTTAAATCAGTTTTACAAATGTTTCTCATTTACCTCTTACATTTTGTATACATTTATTAAAATTTTGTAGGAAAGAAAGGGAGAAGGGCCACTTGTTCCCAGACTCCAATGACTAGTTTGTAGGAATAAGAATTGGAAGAGGTCTATTATACCACATGGTGACCAGTCAGCCACAGACTGAGATTTGGAAGCCTGCTGTAATGGCAACACCAATGGTTGTCAACTTGGCTACATTTGGAATTAATTAACACCCCAACCCCTGCACAAAATGTAGGGATACCTCTGTGAGGGAGTTTTGCTCAATTTGAAGTGGAAAGACCTACTGCTAATTTGGATCTGAGATAGGAAGACACATCCTTAATATAGACCTTGAGATGGAAAGTACACCTTTAAGCCAGATCTTTTGAGGTGGAAAGAACCACTCCCTCTAATCTGCACCATGCCTTCTTTGCAAGCTTATATGTAAGAACATAGACGGTGGGAGCTATTGCTCTTTGCCTTCTTGCTTTGGCCTCATTGGCAAGCCCATCCCTTCACTGGCATTAGAGCCTTCTTCTTCAGGATTCCAGCATGCACTGAAGACTGGCTGAGACACCCAGCCTCATGGACTGAACAAGTACTGGATTTCTTAGACCTTCTGTGCATAGGCAGCTAGTTTTTGGATTAGCTGGACCTCAGCCTTTCAGCTATTCTAATAAATCTTCTGTCTTTACATAAATTCCTTCCATAAATTGTGTCACTCTAGGGAATGCTGACCATACATCTGCTAACACACTGCTGAAAAGTTCTTACCACAGGTGGCATTTATGAGAGACAACATGACTTCTAATTAGCTCGATTTAATCACTCCCCAATGACATCAAAATATCATGGTGTACTCAGCAAATAAAATTGTATGTTTCAGTAAAAACCAGTATGCAAATGCTTACAAAAGGTTAGTCTAACCCCCGGCACTGTAATGGAATGCCAGCTTGAGTCAACTCTCACACGTCTCCTATGGATCGATCCCACAGACAATCTCCTCCTAACCTCCCTTTCTCCTCATCACTACATGCCAGCCGCTAACACTAGCAGGCATTCCCTTTGAGCACCTGAGCAGAACAGGAAAACAGGCAACACACAGCCATGACAGGCTCCAAACAACCTAAAGAGGGGAAAACAAACAAAACAGCCACCCAACAGAGACAAACTCATGAATGGTTGTCATCTAGATCTATAATTATCCCAAACCCAGATGTCTAGATGCCAGCATAAGAACACAATAAATAGTGGCCAGGGCAGTGTCTCCAGCAGAGCCCAGTCATCTCACTTTACGGCAGGCCCTGAATAGCCCAACACAGCAGAAGTCCAAGATAAGACCTTAAAGCCAGCTACATAGAGATGGCAGACTCCTTCAATGTGGAAATGCATAAACCCTTATAGAAATCTAGGAACACACACAGTTGGAGAAAGAGAATAAATCTCTTAACGACAACCAAGAAAACACCAACAGTTGAAGGAAATGAATAAGACTGTTAAATACCTAAAGATGGAAATAAAAGCAATAAAGAAAATACTAACTGAGGGATCTCTGGAAATGAAAAATTAAGAAATCTGAGCAGGGGGTGCTAGAGAGATGGCTCAGCGGTTAAGAGCGCTGACTGCTCTTCCAAAGGTCCTGAGTTCAAATCCCAGCAACCACATGGTGGACCACAGCCATCCCTCTTCTGGTGCGTCTGAAGACAGGTACAGTATATTATGCCAGAGCAAGCGGGGCCAGAACGAGTGGGGCCAGAGTAAGAGGGGCCGTCCTCAGTTCAATTCCCAGGCAGCCACATGATAGCTCATAGCCATCTGTATAGCTACAGTGTACTCATTCACGTAAAAATAAATAAATTAATGTTTAAAAAAAAAGAAATCTGAGCAGGAACTACAGAGGCAAGCTTTACCAGTAAAATACAAGAGATGGAAAAATGAATCTCAGGCACTGAAAATATGATAGAAGAAATGGATACATTGGTCAAATTCAGACATAAAACATCCAGGAAATCTGGGATACTATGAAAAGACCAAAGCTAAGAATAATAGAAATAGCTGGGCATTGGTGGCGCATGCCTTTAATCCCAGCACTTTGGAGGGAGAGGCAGGTGAATTTCTGAGTTCAAGGCCAGCCTGGTCTACAGAGTAAGTTCCAGGACAGCCAGACAGCCAGGGCTATACAGAGAAACCCTGTCTCAAAAAACCAACCAAACAAACAAACAAACAAAAAGATTAATAGGAATAAAGGAAAGAGAATAATCCCAGATCAAATGCCTCAAAATTTTTTTCAACAAAATCATAGAAAGACTATTAAAAGCTACAAGGGGAAAAGGCCAAATAACATATAAAAGTTCTCTTATTACAGTTATACCTGACTTCTCAATGGAGACGCCTGCAAAAGCTAAGAGACCACAGACCCCAGACTACTGCACCTACCCACAAACTTTCAATCACCATAGTCAGAGAAAATAAGATATTTTATAATAAAGTAAAATATAAACCATATGTATCTACAAATCCGGCCCTATAGAAGGTGCTAAAGGAAAATTCCATCCTAAGGAGGTTAACTATACCCATGAAAACACAGGAAACAAATAATTTTACATTAGTAAAACCAAAATAAGCGAAGCAAACAAACACACACACACACACACACACACAAACACACACACTCACACACACAAACACAAACACGCACACACACACACTTACACACACACACAAACGCGGCACTACCATTCCCCCACCACCACCCTCATCATCAACAACAACAAAATAACAGGAACGCCGGATGGTGGTGGCACACCTCTTTAATCCCAGCACTTGGGAGGCAGAGGCAGGCAGATTTCTGAGTTCGAGGCCAGCCTGGTCTACAGAGTGAGTTCCAGGACAGCCAGGGCTACACAGAGAAACCCTGACTCAAAAATACCAAAGGAAAACAAACAAACAAACAAACAAAAAACTCAAACAAACCAAATAACAGGAACGAACAATCACTGATCGTTCTAAATGTCAATGGTATTAATTCTCTAATATTAAGACACATTCTAATAGAATGGATGTGAAAACAGGATTCATCCTTCTGCTGCATCCAAGTAACATACCTCAGCATTAAGATAAAACCTTTTTTACTTTTTACCACTGAGTAAAAGGTTGGAAAAGGATATTCCAAGCAAAAGGTCCTAAGAAGCAAGCAGAATTTAAAACCTAACAAAATAGAATTCAAACCAAAATTAATCAAAAGTGATGGGGAAGGAAAAGAAAATATCCACCAAGAGGACAGTTCAATTCTTTTTTTTAGTTTTTCGAGACAGGGTTTCTCTGTATAGCCCTGGCTGTCCTAGAACTCACTCTGTAGACCAGGCTGTCCTTGAACTCAGAAATCCCCCTGCCTCTGCCTCCCAAGTGCTGGAATTAAAGGCATGTGTCACCACTGCTCCTCGACATTTTGATTCTTAACATCTGTGCACCAATAACAAAGGCACCCAAGTGTATAAAAGAAACACTGCTGTAGCTTAAATCACATATTGACCTTCACACACACTACGAGTTGGAGATTTTAGCACCCTACTCTCATTACTGGACAGGTCATCCAGACACAAACTAAACAGAGAAATTCTGGAGCTGACAGATGTTATAAACCAAATGGACCTAACAGACATGTACAGAACATTTTAGCCAAACATCAAAGGATAGTCATTCTTAGCAGCTCATGGAACTGGCTCCAAAGTGACCACATCACCAATCACAAAGCAAGTCTCAACAGATACAGGGAAACTGAAACAGCACCCTGCATCCTATCAGACAACCATGGCTTAAAGCTGCATTTCAGCAACAACAGAAAGCTTACAAACTCATGGAACTGGAAAAACTAAATGTAACAAGGGTCAAGAGAGGAATAAACTCAAAACTTTCTAGAATGCAATGAAAATGAATATTTAGCATACCCAAACTCATAGAACACAATGAATATGGTGCCAAAGGGAAAGTTCCTAGCACTAGGTGCCTACAAAAAACAAACAAAAAAAGGAGAGATGGCATACTAGCAACTTAACAGCACGCTAGAAAGCTCTAGAACAAAAAAGTAAGCTCACCCACGAGGAGTAGATGGCAGGAAATCATAAATCTGAGAGCTGAACTCATTAAAAACAGAAACAAAGAAAAAAAACCGAAACAAATCATTAGAGCTTTGAAAAAATAATCAACAAGATAGACAAATCCTTATCCAAATTAACTAAAAGAATATCCACAAATTAACAAAATCAAAAAGGTGGACATAGCAACAGGCATGGAGGAGATTCAAAGAATCGTTATTAGGTTAGACTCCAAAACATCTACTCCACCACATTGGAAAACCTGAAGTAAACGGATAATTTTCTTGATAGGTATCACTTACCAAAGTTAAAACAAAATCAGATAAATAATTTAATTATACTTATTACTCCTAGTAAACTAGAAGCAGTCAATAAAAGTCTCCCAAACTTTTCACCTTCACATGGAAAAACAAAAAGCCCAGGGTAATTCTGAACAACAACGACAACAACAAAGACAACAATGATGACAACAATAATGATGACAACAACAATAACAACAACAACAACAAAAAGCCCAGGGTAATTCTCAACAACGACAACGATGGCAACAACAATGACAACAAGCCTAGGGCAAGATGGTTGTAAGGTAGACTTCTACCAGACTTTCAAAGAAGAGTTAACAGAAGGAACATTGCACAATTCATTTTGTAAGACCAGTTATCCTGACTCTCAAACCACATAAAGACTCAACAAGGAAAAGAATTACCTGCCAATTTTCCTTATGAACACAGATGCAAAAACACTCAATAAAATATTTGCAAAGTGAATCCAAGAACATTTCAAAGATTTCATCCACCATGATCAAATAGGCTTCATTTCAGAGATTCAGGGATGGCTCAATAAACTAAACAAACAAACAAACACATATATACATACATACATAATCAGTAGGGCTAGAGAAACGGCTTAGCAGTTAAGAGCACTAATGAATGCTCTTCTAGAGGTCCCGATTTCAATTCCTAGCAACCACATGGTGGCTCACAGCCATCTGTAATAGGATCCAATGCCCTCTTCTGGTGTGTCTGAAGACAGCTGTAGTGTACTGATATATCTATATCTATATCTATATCTATATCCATATCCATATCTATATCTGTCACGCCCACCCTCTAACTGGCAAGGACAATGCGACACAGCCGAGGAGAGCCAACCCACAGTTTAAATACTATATGGTCAGCCACTCAGGTAAAGCCACGTGGCTCAATCCTACTGGCTCACACAGCAGAAGCAAGCCAGTTGACCCGCCCATAACCATGAAAGGACTTGTTTACTCAGGGAGCACGTGCAGGCAGCTGGCTGGGGGGCGGAGCCCCGCACCATCTTGGATGCGGTGCTCCTCAGTTCTCCACATATATCTATATCTATATCTATAGTCTTTTTAAAAAAATCAGTAAATATAATCTGCCATATAAAAACATTGAAAGGAAAAAAAAACACCAAAAAGAAACCCAAAAACAAAATACCAGACAGGACTATTTCATTAGATATACTGAAGACCTTTGACAAAAATCACCATAAAATTCCTGGAGAGATTAGGGATATAAAGGTTATAACTAAACATAATAAAGTCAATTTACAGCAAGCCTATATCCAACATCAAATTAGATGGAGGAAAACTCAAAAAGGTTTTGCTAAAATCAGGAACAAAACAAGGCTGTTCACTATCTCCATATCTATTCAATAAAATATTTGAAGTTCTAGACAGAGCAATAAGACAACTAAAGGAGATGAAGGGGATATAAACTGGAAACAAAGAAGTCAAACTTTCATTATTTGAAGATGATACAACAGTATGCATACGTGACCCTAAAAATTCCACCAGACTCTATCGCTGAGAAACAATGAAGCGGCTGGCTACAAGATTAATGAAGAAATAAAACAAAACAAAAACAAAAACCCAGTAGCCTTCCTATCCACAAATGAGTGGACTAAGAAAGCAAGCAGGGAAACAACACCCTTCACAACACCCTCCAGTTATAAAGTGTCTTGGGGTAACTCTAACTAAGCAAGTAAAAGAGGGTATCAGAAGATGGAAGAAAGATCTCCCATGCTCGTGAATCAGTAAAAATGGCCAGGCACCCTCAAAAATGGCCTGGCACCCCAAACCATACCTTTTCAATTCTGCCCTGCTGTAGGCCATAGGCATCATTATTTACCAAACAGGGATACCTTAGCATAGCATCACTTGGGTCTATCCACTTGTGTGGATTCTCTTATTCCTTGGGGGAACCAGACCTTGGTGCCAATATTTACCATTATAATACACAGCAAAAGACCAAACCTCCAAGTTCCCTTTTTAGTCCAATAAAAGGCTAAATAAGTTGAATATAATTATAACAATTATGAAAACTATAATGTATAATGTCCAGTCCATCCGGTAACTTAGATAAAGTGCCATTTATCCTATCTTGGTGAGTTCAGAATTTTGTATCTAAATCATTTTCAATCCTAACTTGTATTATTAACCTAAAAACATCTTTGTAGACCTACAACAACTTCTTCAATCCTAAACAATTTGTTTATAATCAGACTATGACTATCTATCTTCACCTCCATCAGAGACCTGAGAAGGAATAAATATTACCTGAGTATGCAGGAGTTGCAGGGAATCAGAATCAAAAAATTATAAATATGTCAGAGACAGCTGATCATTTGGGCAGGCCCCACTATTTTCTATAACGTTGCAATACCCATTCTTCAGCCTTCTGTCCCAGGATATATGACAGACCTCATATGAAGCTAGGATTGTGAAGGACCTGCTTACCCTGTCTTGGCAGAGTTCGGCAGTCGACTATCCTGTGTTTGTCTGTCCTTTTTGGACAGTGTTTTGTCTCCAGATAAAGTTAGGGCACTTCCCTTGCCCAGTGGCTAGTTTGCCACTGTAGGTCCTATGGAGGTTATTGATGTTCACCATCTTCTTTGAGGTGGAATGGGGGTATTGTCAGGAACAGACCTATCTGTCTGATAGTCAAAAGACTTTTCAATAATGAAATAACTTTAAATGCCATATTCTCTGGATCTCTGAGGCTTTGAAGACCATCTATTTATTTATAGCATATCTAAATTGTCAAATCATTATTTATTCATAGCATTTATTACTTGAATAACATTTAAAACATTCTATTTTAGCTTATACCACTGAAAAACCTTAAACCCATATCCTGTTGTAACAAAATCAATCTTAAATTTTGTGTCAATATACAAAGATTTATGCCAGCAAAAACCCTAAACCTGTAACCATATACAAAGTTTTGTAACAAAATGTAACCTCAATTTTGCATCAGAATATAAAGCTATCTACCAATGTAAGATTATGGGTATAGAATGCTTTTTTATTGTTTTTGTTTTTGTTGTTTGTTTGAATGTAGATTCAAGCTCTCTACCCTTTCTCTCTGACTCACTTATGTCCCTGACCCTTTCTCCCTCTCTCCCCCCCAACTCTCTCCATGTATTCCTGGCTGGTATCCCTTCCTGTCTCTCTGTCTTTCTCTGCCTCTACTTTTCTCAACTGCCCTTCCCATGCCTCTGTAATAAACTCTATTCTATACTACTAAAATAAATAAATAAATAAAGAGTAGATTCAATAATCTACCTTTGTTTTTCTAATTTGTTATAGTATTTCTATACTCCCTTTTCCTTTTTTCTTTTTCTTTTTTAAAAGATTTATTTATTATTTTAAATAAGTACACTGTAGCTGACTTCAGATACACCAGAAGAGGGCGTCAGATCTCATGACAGGTGGTTGTGAGCCACCATGTGGTTGCTGGGATTTGAACTCAGAACCTTCAGAAGAGCAGTTGGTACCCTTACGAACTGAGTCATCTCACTAGCTACCCCTTTTCTTTTCAACCCCCTTTTTCTTACCTATGAAAGAAGGACATAGAAAGGAATAGGGAAGATGTATATCCCCTGAGTCTAAGAAAGAAGGACATAGAAAGGAATAGGAAAGATGTATATCCCCTGAGTCTAAGAAAGGAGGACATAGAAAGGAATAGGAAAGATGTATATCCCCTGAGTCTAAGCTCCCTAGTTAGTTTCCTCCCTGTCCAAAACCATAATTATTTGTAATCATCCCCTAAAATAACAACATGTATCTAAAACTTATAAAATGATCAAAACCATCAACCCCACTTAAGGGACCAGGACCATGGTCTTCTTATAATTGCTTCTTCCTGATTTGGGGCAAAGAATTACTGTTTGGGGGCCTAAAAGGAAATTAGAAAAATGGTTAAGCCCAAAGGGAGCCAGCAGGCACCATTTGTTATACAGTATCTATGTGTTAGAAAGCTCAGGGCTTGGAGGCTGATGAGAGGGCTCAGTGGGTAAGAGCACTGACTACTCTTCTGAAGGTTCTGAGTTCAAATCCCAGGAACTATATGGTGGCTCACAACCACCCGTAATGAGATCTGACGCTGTCTTCTGGTGGGTCTGAAGACAGCTACAGTGTACTTGTGTATAATAATAAATAAATCTTTAAAAAAAGAAAGAAAGAAAGAAAGCTCAGGGCTTAATTGAAGTCTTGACTGGAACACTCTGAAAGGATGGACGAACCAAGGCTTTCTGGGAATAGTAGTCCTCTCTGGAGCTAGTCTAGAAGAAAGTCTCTGAAAATAGCATCAGTCTGAGGCAGGATTGATCAGGGAGCTGAAACAGTGAGTCTGTGCATGTCAGTACCCTCGAGGTAAATCCTGTAGGGCTGCCCTTCTGGCCTTCTATTCTGTAACATATAAATCTTACTGGCAGCATATACTTTTATAAAGACATGTGCACAGGTTGCACAGATCAATTAAAGATGATTTTTCATTCCTTGTTTGAGCAGGTAAAAAAACAACTGTCTTTCTTTAGAAGTTAGTTTGACCATATAACCAAGCTGTGATATAAATTTCCATTTATGCCATCTGAATGGAGGATGGTATGTAATAACAAGCCATTAGAATTCTGTAGCCAGCAAGACTTATTGGACATGTGAGCTGAGGTTTTGGCTGGAGACAGAGAGAAGTCTCAGTTAGTTAGAGTTGTTTCAGTAGAGGTTTAGTGGTTTACATCACCAGTGCATTGGATCCTTTGGCTTCTATCCTGTCTGCAGCCCAGATCTTCAGGGGGTCTCCCACTGAATAAGGATCTGATCCTTATTACTTTGGAAGAAGTCAAAAGGTTTTCTTCTTTTCTTTTAACACAGATAGAGAACCTCTCTCCCAAAGTAGCATGTCTTTGATCCAGCAACGCAAACTCATCAAAAGTCTAGACTAAGTCACCCTAGCAGCCCATTCTTACTTAGGTTTTGCTCTATGTTGACATCTCTTATAGAGGATTTGTAATACCACCATAACCACTAAGCGCATAACCACTTTCGTTTTGATAATCAAAACAGTTTAAAGCAATTACTTTTTTTTCCAGACATGGTTTCTCTGTGTTGCCCGCGCAGTCGTCTCGCCAGCAAGAAGACACGCGGACACTAGGATCCTTCTGCAACAAGCGTTTATTGCCTCATCCAGAGGAAAAAAAGGGACCGAGCCAATAATCGGCACTGCTTATATACACCACAGCACGGCGTGTCCGCCCACAGCGCGGCGTGCCCGCCCATGATTGGTTGTTTGCTCATCACCCCACGTGACGTCCTGGGACGGGCTGTGACCTGGCGTCTTTTCACTCTACGCACATGCGCAAACAGTTGTTTACCAAGAGTCGACAGTGGAAGTAGGCGCCATCTTGTCATGGCGAATGCCTCTCCAGCTCTACCGCTCTCCTCATCTCCCCCTTTTGTTTTAGTT
>NW_022196891.1:74956018-74978935 GCF_008632895.1 Mastomys coucha | reverse complement strand
CCTTTGTCAAATGTCCTCCTGCCTCACCTTTCTTCGAGAGAGCTTTCCACGCCTTGATAGCGGCTGCCAAGACCTGGTCATAAGCTCCCCAATCATAGTTCGTTTGGTTATAGACGAACTGTCCTTGCCCTGTCAACAAGTCAAAGGTCCAGTACCTTTCGTTGCCCTCCGCATTGGCATTAGCCCTGGCCTGAACCTGGGAGGCATCATGCCACAAGGCCTTCCATTCCATGTATTGTCCCATACTAGAAAGTGCAGCCTTCACTGTGTTCTGCCAGTCATTGGGTGTCATTGCCATGGTTGCAAGTCTTTCAAGTTGCATAATGGTAAAATTGGCTTCAGGCCCATATTTGCTGACTGACTCAGCAAGCTCTTGGATAGGGGTGTATTCTACTGGAGCATGGACACGGCCACCATCAGCATCCTCAAACACTGGAAAGGCACACAAGAGCTTACTCTTGTCTCCTTTAGATAAAAAGGAATCTGAACAGTGTCTATCAGTGTATAGTGGGGGTGCGAGACAGCATAAAGCGTTCCTCGGCTCTGATCTCTTGCTCCCTTTCGCTTTTGATTCTGGAGAGGCAGCAAATGCTCATCCGGATGATACCTCTCTTCCTCATAGTGAGCCGCTTCTTCCTCCAAGTCCTCCTCCTCGGAGGGGCTCAATTCCTCAGAGCTATCAAGCTCGAGGCCCTCCAATTTCTTAACTGGGTAGAGGGGCTTCCATCTTGAAGCTCCATCCCTTTCTCTAGTTTTCTCTCCCAGGGCATCCTTTCCCTTATCTCTCGTTTCCACAGGTCGAGTGGAAGGGTCTTTGTTCTTGGGTATACCCTTTTTTCCCTTTTTTCTCTCCCTTTTATCCTGGCTAGCCCCCACTCTCTCATTACGCTCTGTTTCTGACATGCTATCTTGTAACTCCTCAAGTGCCCTCTGTCCCAACGCTACAGAGGCGTGGCATTTCTCATCCTCCAGGCAAGAATGTATCAAATGCCAAATAGACATCGTAACAAGTGTCACTAGCACCACGCTCTCTAACCTTGAGGAAGGATCGGAAAAATTAAAACCAAACAGCATGCCTCTCAGAGCTTACCTTTGTCCTGCAGTTCGGGCTTCGGTACCAGTTGTTGCCCGCGCAGTCATCTCGCCAGCAAGAAGACACGTGGACACTAGGATCCTTCTGCAGCAAGCGTTTATTGCCTCATCCAGAGGAACAAAAGGGACTGAGCCAATAATCGGCACTGCTTATATACACCACAGCGCGGCGTGTCCGCCCATGATTGGCTGTTTGCTCATCACCCCATGTGACGTCCTGGGATGGGCCGTGACCTGGTGTCTTTTCACTCTACGCACATGCACAAACAGTTCTCTACGCACATGCGCAAACAGTTGTTTACCAGGAGTCGACAGTGGAAGTAGGCGCCATCTTGTCATGGCGAATGCCTCTTCAGCTCTACCGCTCTCCACATCTCTGGAACTCTGCCTGTCCTGAAACTCACTCTGTAGACCAAGCTGGCCTCGAACTCAGAAATCCACCTGCCTCTACCTCCCAAGTGCTGGGATTAAAGGCATGTGCCACCACTGCCCTGCTAGCAATTACTATTATTATTTATTGAAACAGAGTTTCTCTGTGTAGCTCAGGCTAGCTTCAGTCTATTCAGTAGATTAAACTGGCCTTGAGCCCATAAGAAGCCTATCTGTCCCTGCCTTTATCTCCCATGTATTGAGATCAAAGGCCTGGATTTATTTATTTATCTATGTGTGCTTGAAAATATTTATATCAATTCCCATTTTCTTCTCCAATTTTTGAAGATTGATCTTTCTGTGGCTAAATAGCTTGCATTCCCCTTTCTCTCTATATAAATTAATATTCTTCTCTATATTCAACACTCCCTTTCATTTAGTGTATAATGTACTAGGTTGAGCCATAATCAGTTTTCCCCTGGAAGCTCACATTTATAGAGACTGTTTGCTCATACCAAGGTGACATCCACTTTTAAGTCAGCTCTCAGGAGCTGCCATCAATTGTCCCTTGGCAGATCCCCATTCCAAGGAGAAAGGTTGGCTTCGCAGAGCAGCGTGAGATTCTTCCCCATGTTAGCCCTTAAGAGCATAGCTTGTCTTTTTCTGTTGGGTAAAAGCAAAACAAGTTTGCCCCAGCACCAACTCTGGGTCGTCACATTGCCCAGCAGAATATATCTTTTTCAGGCACAATGCTTTTTAGCGACAGAACAGCATAACTTTTAAAGATTTATTTATTTTATTTTATTTTACTTTATTTTATGTGAGTACACACTATAGCTGTAGAGATAGTTGTGAGCCTTCATCTAGTTGTTGGGCATTGTCTTTTTAGGACCTCTGCTCATTCTGGTCGGCCCCACTCGCTCAGTTAAACCCCACTTGCTCAGTCCCTGCTTGCTCTGGCCCAAAGATTTATTATTATAAATAAGTACACTGTGGCTGTCTTCAGAGGCACCAGAAGAGGGTGTCAGGTCTCATTACTGTTAGTTGTGAGCCACCATGTGGTTGCTGAGATTTGAACTCAGGACCTTTGGAAGAGCAGTAAGTGCTATTACCCACTGAGCCATCTCTCCAGCCCCACCGTTCCTAGTTTTAAAAGGACAAAATGTGTTCTTGTTTTTTTATACGGGAATCTGAAATCAATTTTGTTTTTATTTTTTGTTTTTTTGTTTTTGTTTTTTGTTTTTTTGGGGACATGGTTTCTCTGTGTAGCCCTGGCTGTCCTGGAACTCACTCTGTAGACAAAGCTGGCCTTGAACTCAGAAATCCACCTGCCTCTGCCTCCCAAGTGCTGGGATTAAAGGCATAACCACCACTGCTTGGCTGAAATCAATTTTGTTAAAAGTGAGTTCTTGCCCTACAGTGGGGACCAGTATGATGTAAAAAAATATTTAATCTCAGTCGGGGCTTTCTACCCTACCTTGATCATTCAGTTCCCATGACTTTTATTGTTTTAATAAGCCTTAACCAGCGCTAGAGCTAGGCAAATATCTACCTTCTATGTTACTATAATCTGTTTCCCCATCAATAAGCCCATGTTGTAATTTGCTGTGTAGCGTCTGGACAGCTCCTAACTCCATTGGCTAGCACTCATAGCCATGTTTTCAAGGCTCACCTACCGCATGGCATCTTCTTCCTGTTACCACTTTCTCTCTTTTCCTTGTGGTTCTCCTCGAGCCCCAGAACCGCAAACCCTGTGTCTTAGTTAGGGTTTATTGCTGGGAAGAGACACCATGACCAAGGCAACTCTCATAAAGGACAAGAGTTCATTGGGGCTGACATCCTTCCTTGCCTAAGCTTGGCTGTCCAGGAACTTGCTGTGTAACTGACCTTGAACTAAGACCCTCCTGCCTCTCTCTGTCTCCTGAGTTCTAGGATTAAAGGTGTGAAGTTGCTCCACACTAGGCTAGCCTTGAATCCAGAGATCAGCTTGCCTCTGTCTCCTGGAATTAAAGGTGTGCCTAGGCTTAAGCTTTTCCTGGCCACTATTCCTTAAGATTTGGATCAAAAGCCTGTGTTTTCCAGCTTCTAACCTAAAGATCTGGATCACAGTTGTGTTCTCCATTTCTTGACTGTACTTCATCTCTAATTAAAAATCTAAATGAAAACAATAACCAAGTCCCTTGTTCCATTGCAAAAATGTAAGCAATAAGTTTAGCAGAGTGAGATCTTGCACTTAGATCACTACTCCCCACATCTGTTTATCTCCTTGAATATAGGTCTCAGCTCCATTCTACTTCCTGGTGTCCCTTGAACCATGTAATTTGTACTTTCCTTTCTCACCTTTCTCCTTTTCATTAAAATGCTCTTCATAAGAGTGAACTTTAGGGGCTGGAGAGATGGCTCAATTGTTAAAAGGCGAGGCTCACAACCAAAAATATAAGAGTGAACTTTAGTAATCAATCAACAGAATTCATACCCAGCTGCTTAGAGACTTCCCTATTCAAAACAATTAATCTAAATCTCCTCACTTCCCCTCAGACAGACTCTTCAGACAATGGTAAAAGCAGGTATGTTCTTCACCAAAATATCGAAAAGACAAACAAACAAACAAACAAAGCAAGCAAAACAAAAAAACATACAAAAGCAAGCAGTTTCTAGGCCACATACTAAAACCTCTTGCGTCAGGTTGACACAGTTCAAATTGTCCTCAGCAACAATGTCTTCCAGACTCCGACTCGGATGCTTCCTTAAGCCCCACTTAAATCATTCCACTGCTTCCCAAATCCAAAGTCCCCAGATCCACATTCCTCCAAACAAAAACATGATCAGGCCTATCATGGCAATACTCAGTCCCTGGTACCAACTTCTGTCTTAGAGTTTTAACGCTGTAAAGAGACACTATTCCAAGGCAACTCTAAGGACAACATTTAATTGAGGCTGTCCATCATCATCAAGGTGGGAGCATGGCAGCTTTCAGACAGACGTGGCGCAGGAGGAGCTAAGAATTCTACATCTTCATCCAAAGGAAGCCAGGAACAGACTGGGCATCCTTAGGCAGCTAGGAGGAGGGTCTCTAAGTCCACCCTCACACTTCTTCCTACAAGGCCACACCTCCTAATAGTGCCACTCCCTGGCCAAAGCATATTCAAACCACCACACTCCACCTACCTCAATTCTTCCCAGCTACAGGCTGTAGGCATCCTTAGTCACCAATAGGGATAAGTTGCTGGGCAAGGTCACATAATATTACTTGGGTTTACATGTGGAGTCTCTAGGCCCTGGGGCAACCAGGCCTAGGGGGCCAATATGTAGCATGGCAATACATAGCAAAAGACCAAACCTCAACAGAGTAAGACCCCCAAAATAGAAGTAACATACTTACCCTTGAACCATAATGTATTTAGCTGAATCACAGCCAACACTAATTTCAAACACCTAAAAATGAAGTAAATTTTACAAATTGAGCTCAACAGCTCTAACTTGAATGATCTAAGCTAGAGATCGAACCAAAGGTGGTTATAGTTTAGATTAGAAACACAGACTGAATCTCTTCCCTTATCTTAAATGCTTCTTACGAGGAGTGTCCCTGATTTTATAATATTTACATATATCTAATGAGATATCTTAGGGCTGAGCCCCAGGGGATCCTGCCTGCTATCTCTACTGCTGCAACCCTATCCACTCCACGCCTGCAGCCTGCACGGTAGACTCTGCCAGCAGGCATCTACCATGTGCTTGTCAGGGAATTAAATGGCCTTGCATGTATCAGCCTCTCTTGCTTTGCTTGTTCCCTAACCCTCATGTATAATCAGAGGACGAACAGGTCCATCCACTACTGACAGGCTGTCTGCTAGGCCTGTGGTGTTTGTTTTAAACGCCCTAACCTCACATGTGTGATATCCTACTGTTTCTGTGCACATGCTGTGTCCCTGCACCACCAGCATCTGTATTTATTCACTGAAAGACAGTGAGATACCTGTGGATATGTTAGCCTAGCAGCCAGCACAGCAGTGTCCGCTCTACTGTGAGAACAACACTCTGGAGTGCAAGGAGAAAGTGACGGTGACTTTAGGTACCCCAAAAGGAGAGGCATCGAATCCTCACTCCATTGTATATGTCTGTATTCCTCATGTGCTCACTGAAGGATGACTGGTTGCTGGTGACACTGAGATGGACCAACAGTAGATTAGAGACTCAGAGCTCTGAGATAATTGAGTACTGGTGTGGCTGCAGAAACATTTTGGGCCTGTTTCTCACTCATCTCAGTGCTTGCTGTTGGCTGTACCTGGTCTTGGAGTCCCTCTACCTGCTGAGTGTCTACTTATTCTTTAGTCAGAAATTGCACCTTTTTTTTTTTTTTCACCTTTCCCTTTTCAATGAAAGTGGCCTGCTTTTTCCTCTGAGCTACTCGGTAACAGAGCACCATGCAGTCTTATACCGGGTGTGTTTCCTTCTAGGGAGGCCATTCTATAATTCCCATCACCAAGTGCCCAAACTGAAAGCCAGAAGTACAACTGCGGCACAATAAGCACTTCTGAGAAAACAACAAGCAAGCAAGCAGAGAGTCCCTCTGGTTGAATGGACACGTGACCCCTGTGGGCATGTCTGGCAGACTCCTTTGAGAAATGAGACCCAAGTGCACTTTTCCCCAAGTTTCAATTTCCCTTTACACAATTGATCTTCAAATCTTCAAAGACTAATTATGTGACCTTCTTGCATACATTTATCCAATCCCACTTTAGAGGAGAAGCTCATAGAAGGCAGAGCTTTCAAACCAAAGGATGGCTATTTTCTCTGAGGAGGGCAAAGGACAGTGAAAAGATAATATGTGTTATTTAATTTACTAACGGTACATTGTTTTTGTGTGTGTCTATGTGTTTGCTGTGCTACATGCATGCCTATGTCCGTATGGGTACACATATGTTCTGGTACATATTAGTGTGTGCACTTATGAGTAGACAAGTGGGTGGAATCAGGAGTCACCCTCAAATGCTCTCCATCTGACTCCTGGAGGCAGGCCTTTCTATCGAACACAGAGCCCACAAACAGGACTAGTCAATCCACCCACTTGTTCAGGGGATCCCCTAACTCTTCCATCCAAGTGCTGGAATTTCAGGTGGGCTGCTCTACCCACCCATATGAGTTCTGGGGACCCAAACTCCAGTCCTTAACATGTGTGGCAATAGCTTTTATCCACTGACCCTTTTCCTAGCCTCTGGCTGTATAATTATATTGAAGAAAATAATTTGACTTTTCACCCCATGGCACCTACCTGTTTGGCCATGGGACACGTTTTTGAAAATTCACTAGGACGGAACTGAAAAAGCACAAGACCTGTGTTCTTTTCTCTAGGAGAAACAAGCCATATAGGTTATTGTAGAATCAGAACAGGCGACAGACAGGATCAACTGTGAAGTCCTATTTCATGATGGCGCTGACCCCCTCTGAGGAGATAAAGAGGCTCACAGGATGGCTAAGTCCATCGAGGTAGCTTTTCATTGTTGTACTCCTGAATTCTGCTCCCTTCTTTGGAGCCACCTACACCTTGACCAGATTCATAGCATAACTGGAAACAGAAGTTAGCACCCACCAGCATTTTAGGGGCATCTCGCGCCCTTTACAAGTATCCTCAGTCCCTGAATACTGGGGTTCTTCTGTATCTGATGCAGTCTCCTAAATGTGCTATTCCTTTTGCCCATAGGAGTTCCCACCCCATTGGAAACACCTTTGAAACAATGAGGAATAATTCACATCCTAACCACATTAAACTGTGTAAACTGATTTGAATGCCAAGAAAGGTTAGCTATAATGCCTTTCTTAGTCACCAAGTGTACACAGATCATTTTCTATTTGAGAAAAGTAGAGGTTGCAAAAACAACAGGCACAGACTGTCTGAAGGCATGCCTCAGACACTCCACTTCCTGACAAGATTCTACTTTGGAGGCGTTAGGATGGACTAGGGAAAAGAAAGTGCCTCAGACAACTGTGTGGTCTACAATATAATTCTCAGCAAACAACCACAAATCCAAAAATTCCCAAGGGGACCAATACCTTTGGTAGGTACATTAGTCATTTTTTGGGGATATGATAATGTGCCCTGACAAAAGCGATTTAAAGGAAGTGGAGTCTGAGCTCTCAGTTCCTTGACTTCATGAGGAAGTCAAGGCTGTCAGGAGTTGAAATGTCAGATTGCCAAACCTGCATTCAGGGGGCAGAGAAGGGTGAATGCTTGTGCCTGGCTACCTGTTCCTTCTTCCATCCCGGTGACTCGGTTGGGGTTATTACTGCTGGATAAAGCACCCTAGCCAAGCCCAATGGCCAAAGCAGGAGGAAAGGGTATATTGGGTTTACACTTTCACATTGCTGTTCATCATTGAAGGATGTCAACGTAGGAACTCAAATAGGACCGGAATCCCCAAAAGGGGGCTGATGCAGAGACCATGGAGGGGTGCTGCTTACTGGCTTGCTCCTCATGGCTTGCTCAGCCTACTTTATCCTATAGAACCCAGGACCACCAGCTCAGGGATGACTCCACCCACCATGAGCTGGACCCTCCCCAATCACTAGTTAAGAAAATGTCCCACAGAAGGATCTTATGGGGGCATTTTCTCAACTGTGGTTCCCTCCTTTCAGATGACTCTAGTAGTGTCAAGTTGACATAAACCAGTCAGCACACCCGGGAATGTTCCCACTCAGAATGGTCAGGTCTTCCTACCTCAGTTAACCTGATCATGATAGCCCCCACAGGCACGTTCAGAGACCATCTTCCAGATGAATCCAGGATGCATCAAACTAACAGCTACATTATCCATCCCACAAAGCCAGAGAGAAGAGCCAGAGGGTGAACAGGAAGGGGCGATAGTACTACTACTACGTACAGAGAACATTTCCTCCTAGTTCTTTCTGGCTACTGCTCTGCCATCTTGTCTTTTCTTTCCCCTTTGTAGGATGTGCGTATATATACATGTGAATTGGTATATGTGTGTGCACATAAGTGTTCATTTATCTATGCACATACAAGTGAATGTACTTGCATATGTGTTCACATGCATGTGTTACTGTAGGGCAGAGGATGACAACAGATGTCTTTCGCGATTACTGTCTACCTTAAGTTTTGAGACATGGTCTCTTACTGAACTAGGACCTCATCATTGGCTGACCAATGAGCTCCAAGGATCATCCTGTGTCTCCCTGTCCCCAGTGCTGGGGTTACAGACATGTGCCGCCATGCCTAGCTTTTCTGTGGGTGTTGGAGATTCACACTCAGGTCCTCATGTGTATACTGCAGGCAGTGAGCTGAGCTGACTCCTCAGCCCCTATTTTATAAACAGCACTCATCAGCACTTGCAAGTTTCTAATTTGTTCCTTGTTTGGTGTTGGTCACTGGAAATATGTTCTGATATGCGGCTACTCCATCTTTTTGTTCTGTCTATTATGGAGAGTTTTTCCTTTTGATTGAGGATAGTATGTAGGGACTTTCAGTTGTGAATTCATGATAACACATGCATGGAAATTATTAAGAAGTAGCCTGTGGGTCTGGCGAGATAGCTCAGCGGGTAAGAACACACACTTCTCTTCCGAAGGTCCTGAGTTCGGATCCCAGCAACCACATGGTGGCTCACAACCACCCGTAATGAGTTTGGACGCCATCTTCTGGTATGTTTGAAGAGAACTGCAGTGAATTATGCCAGAGCAAGTAGGGCCAGAGTGAGCGGGGCCAGAGTGAGCGGGGCTGGCAGAGGTCCTGAGATCAACAGCAGCCATACACACAAGATGGCTTACAGCTATCTGTACAGCTACAGTGTACTCATACACATAAAATAAAATAAATCTTAAAAAAAAAAAAAAAGAAGTAGCCTGTTTTGGTTTAGATAAGAGTGACTTAACAGCTCACATTTGGCACGGACCCCAGGATGTCAGCATCGAGAGGTGATGGACGGTAGGGGTTTAGAATCCTTAAAAGGAAACGTGACCTCAGCTTTTTCCTCCTTGGTACCTGACTCATGGACTCCATCATGTTCTACTCTTGTTCTGAGGCCTTGCCACAGTTCTAGAAGCAATGGGGCCTCTCAAGTTCAAACTAACCCTTTCTCCTTTGAATCTAGTTGCTTTAGATGTTTTATTACAGTTGCAAGGCAAGCTAAGATAGGGCAGTCTCGCCATCTTCAGGAGTGCGAACTGCCATCATCAGACGACTGTTCACTGATTTATAAAATGTGTTTCATTTTAAAGGAAAAATACTAATTTCTCATATGTTGAGACATGCAAAGGGTTGGAAATTTGGAGACCTAAAAGGCTGTGAGTTCATTTAAATAAAAGTAAACATACATATCAAAAAAATCAGATAACATTTAGAAGCCATACTTACTGTAAACCATAGTAATCATCCACTAATTCGTAATTTGTCGTCTGAAAAAAAGTTGTTATCTGAAAAGAAAATTGAACAGTTTCTGTAGAGCAGAAAAGGTGGGACTGGGACGTCAAGTTATCACATCGGTTTGTAGGTCAACATTCACTAGACAGCTTCCAGTGCCCATCCCTCCAAACACACCTTATGCTTTTAGACATTTAAATCTTGAGTAGGAAAAATAATATTCTGGAGGTTTTTTATATCTATCTATCTATCCATCCATCCATCCATCCATCCATCCATCCATCTGTCCTGTGTTTGTGCATGTTTTGTGTTGTGTGTGTGATAGGCGTAGGAGCATGCATATGTACGGAATACATGTAGAGGTCAGAGGACAACTTGCAAGAGTTGGTTCTCTCTACTTCTACCATATGTATCTTGGGGAACAAATTCAGATCATCAGGCTTGGTGAAAAATGACTTTGTAGCCTGAACTATTGCCGGTTCCCCCCAATCTCCAAAGTCTTTTCTCTTGTAAAATCTCAATTATGTATGTATTAGTTTACTTTGTTACATTCTTTTACTCTCCTTTAATTTGGTGTGTGTGTGTGTGTGTGTGTGTGTGTGTGTGTGTGTGTATATACCTGTTGTTTGTTGAAGCCAGAGAACAACCTCAGGTATCATTCGTGTTTCTAAAAAACATTTTTTGGTTCTTTTTTTTTTTTGTCTGCCTCCATGTTTGTATGTCTGCTACATTCATACAGGACCCTCAGAGCTGGAAAGAGCATCAGACCCCCTGGAACTGGAGTTACAGATGGCTGTGAGCTACTACGTGGGTGCCAGGATTGGTGGGTTCTCTTAACCACAGAGCAGCCTCTCCAGATTGTCTGCTCTCTCACTGGCTTACTAAGTAGGCCAGGCTAGCTGGTGGTGAGCCCTAGGGATCTGTCTGTCTGTAATAACAAGATGTTGGGATTTAAAGCATGTGCTATCAAACCTAGGTTTTTGAAGTGTGGGTTCTGGGGATCAAACTCACATCCTTGTGGTTTGTAGGGCAAGCACTTCACTGACTGACCCCTCTCCCAAGCTCCTTTTAATTTTAAATTATCTTGTCCATACACCCCCACCCCAACCCCTGCCACACACACACACACACACACACACATACACACATACAAACACACACACTGAGCTTCCTTTTACTGCAGGACCCTTGGTTTGATTATTTATTCCTTGAGCTCCAGAAGCATGTCTCACTAACCTAATCTATATAATTCCTCATATGTGTGCAGAGTCCACCCCTCCCATGCCTCAGGCTCAGCAGTCAACTAGCCCAGCCTGCCTGTCTCTCAAAAGGAAACAATAAAAAAACCAAAAATGAAAAAAAAAAAACTAATGTTTTTATATTCATTCAGACTCCAAATAAAGAAAAAAATACCAACTTACCATAGTTTTAGTACAGAATCCCGACGCAATCTCATAATCTATGTTATGTGTCCAGGTTAATACATCCGGGCCATAGTGCTCCACAGCAATGTAGAGACCCCGATTTTCTGGGTAGACTAGTTGACTCCATATTGTCAGGATTTCTCCTTTATCCATATGGTAAAACTGATTGTGAATATTGTGTTGAAATGCCAGATAAGGGCACCGCTCTAACACCGTTGTCACACTCTGTAACTCCATAAGTAAGGGATATGAATGTGGCTGTAACTGGTACTTTTCGTGGAGATTTTCATTATAGTATATTATACATGTTTGAAGAGATTGGTCAAGGAACATTCCTGTCCTTGCGGTCGTGTTTGTCCATGTATGTAGCTGAACTGTCTCTGTAATGTCAGCCTTGATATAGAACATTTCATTATTTTCCATTTTTATCAAAATATCTCCATTACTATCTGGAAAGAAGACAGAGAAATATTTGTCATTTAATGTTTTAATGTTTATTTACTTGTGTGTATGTGTGTGGCATGTGCACACGCTAGTGTTGCAGCACATGTCTAGAGAGCGGAGGACAATCTGTTGAATTTGGTTCTCTCTTTCTACCATGTGGGGTCCAGAGATCAAACTCAAGACTGTCTGGTTTGGCAGCCAAAACTTGAGACATCTGGTGAGACATCTCACTGTCCCAGGTTTGTGTTATATTAAGTAAATCACAAACTATGCTGTTTTATTGAAGTAGACTTTTAATAAAAGATAATCTATGGTATAATGACTATATATATCTTGAGAAGAATCAGAGTGAACCACCATGAACTTTTGCACTCACTAAAGGCCTTCTTATTCTTGAGTACACTTCTCTTCATATTCACGATGCCTCTTTTATAAATCCTATCGTACGCACGGCACTTCAAGTAAAGAGTAAGAACATAGCAAGGACAGCACTACCAGGGAGGATGGAGTTACAGTCAGATGTGTGTTTCCTTCAAATTCACATGGGGGAGCCTTCATCCCCAATGTAACTACACAGGGAAACAGAGATGTCAGAGACTTTAAGGAGGTTATTGTAGTTATCCCTCTACACACACACACACACACACACACACACACAGAGAGAGAGAGAGAGAGAGAGAGAGAGAGAGAGGGAGAGGGAGAGGGAGAGGGAGAGGGAGAGGGAGAGGGAGAAAGAGAGGGAGAGAGAGAGAGAGAGCGAGAGAGAGCCTGTGAGGAAACAGCGAGCAGGAAGCTCGCTATGGGCTCACTGGAATCCTTTACTGATGGTATCTAGATAATGGACTGGCAGAAATGTGAGGTAGTTTATATGTGTTGTTTAAAATACCAGGCCTACAGTATTATGTGGGTCACCATAGCAGAACAATGCATTCCTTATTGGGATGGGAGAATAACCTTAACATCCGGGCTTCTCACCTTAACAGAGTGCTTTGCCTATAAAACAGGCTAGGTCTTCAGCTATGGAGCTGCCCCCGGCCAAGATGGATGTGCTGATTTCCCAGCTCTCTCTCAAGATGACGTCATTGGTATACCCTCTATGAATATGCCCTTCCTACTTTTCAAAAGGCAACACTCAGAGAGGACTGGTTAAAGAATGGAGGTGACTCATGGAGAGATAGTCTGGTCTCTACCTCCTATCTTGCTAATTGCAGATGTGTACTACTGTTTCTGTCTCGTGTGGTAAATGCTTTACTAAGTCCTTATTTATAGCTCTTATGGAAGATAAAGAAGGCTAAGAATAAGTGAGTTAATCACATCACCTAAGAAGCAGCTACAGGCCTTCAGAGTTACAGACAGGGACTGTAAGTAACTGGCTGCTCCTGAAAACAGGACCAAAAATAACCAAAAACAAGCAAGCAAAAAAAAGGTAACTAAATAGAAAGAGAAACTCTGATAAATAAAATTGAGTTATTTTCAAAAGGGGAAAAAAGTAAAACCAGAAACACACACACACACACACACACACACACACACACACACACGCATGCACTCAACAATGTTTTGCAACAAGAGAGAGGAGGAGTCTCAACAAAATTAAAGATGGCAAATAACATACTATTACAGACCCAAAAGAAATGTGGATGATCAGCAGAGAGGCCTATGGCAATGAGTCTGCATGATAGGAATTCTAAAATGTGCAAGGCTTTAAAACGGACATCAGCAGGATGGTGATCAAGCAAATGGGGGCTGGGGGAGGAGCAGGACAGTGGGATGGGGCACATCTGGCAATGCTGTTCAACGACAGTGAGGTGTATGGCTATCCTATGCTGGCTGTTAACCCAAGGCTCACTGCCAGCAAGCTTCACACTGCACAGGGAGGCCGATTCCATGACAGACTCCAATCCACACTCAGGCAGACAAGGCCTAAGAACTGGGCAAGTCCAGGTACGCCCAGGCATGTCAATTACTAATAGAAAAAACCCAGGCTCCCACCTTCAAGCCCAGGCAGTCCAGTGTCCCAGCCATGTGGCCTGAGACAAGGACAGTGGGTCAGCAGCAGTTTCCAGACTTCCTAAGCTACTTCCTTGGTAATAGTTCCCAGACTTCTCCAGCAAGTTTCCAGCCCCCACACCAGGTAGTGGGATGTCCTTTCCAAAGAGATGGACCCAACATAGAGGTCACCTCCTGCAGAATTCCCTAAGGTGCTTTAAATCAGTGCCTGCAAGCTCACTGGGATGTCTCTCCAGCTGGCTGGACTTCAGCATGTTTGCAGGAGTGTCACTCCCTCCGTGACTTCCCATGCTCCTCTCTGCTCTTTCTTCAGAGTAGTCTATGCCTCTGTTCCCCTCACCCCTCACACAGCATCTGAAGGTAACTCCTGACCCACCCCCTCATCCCACCAGACTGTTCCCTAGTTCTTTCAGTAATAAAATTTCTATTCTTTTTCTTTTTCGAGACAGGGTTTCTCTGTATAGCCCTGGCTGGCCTGGAACTCACTCTGTAGACCAGGCTGGCCTCGAACTCAGAAATCTGCCTGCCCCTGCCTCCCAAGTGCTGGGATTAAAGGCGTGTACTACCACTGCCCAGCCTGTAATAAAATTTCTTATTCTTTTTCTTTTTTCTTTTTTAAATTTTGCTATCTGAATACAATCTGTCTTTAACTTCGCATTCATCCTCTGACTTTCTCTTTTTTGCTTAGTCTGGTCTACTTTCCACCATGGCCATTTCCACCCATTCCATTTTCTCTAAATCTCACGTCCCTTACTGAATTTCTCATCCATGTTGGCTTTCTTGCCTTCTATTTACTTCTTTATTTCATTCATTTGCTTGTTTGAATTACCTTTAAGGTTACTGACTGGAAATAAAATAAAACAAAACAACAAAAAATTAGATTTTTGAGTCCTTATCTGGCATTTCAACTGCTTCAGCATCCTGGACCCAATTAATGCTGAGTTCAGAGAGAATGCCTATAGTGGGATGTTTTCCCTTTACTTCATCTGGGACTCCAACTTATGGGATGGCACTGCCTCATTCAGAGGATGCATTTCCCTGTAATCCTACCTGAAAATACTTAGGGGTGTGCTTTACTAACCCCCTTAGGTATTCTTTAACCAAGTCAGCTATCATGATTAACCATCAAAGTCCACTTCTTGACAACTTGGCATTCAGCCTTAAACCAAAACTGTCCACTACTGAACTGCTCCCTCCCTGCAAGGACCATGTCCATCCATCTTACAATCAAAATACATTGAGTCCATCGCTTTACATTTATCCCAGTCTTAAACATCCCAAGTTTAGTTTCTTCTGAGATTCAAAGCAAACTCTTAGCTATGAACACGAACAAAATACATACTTTCAAGGGACCTTAGTACATAATAAACACTCCCATTCCAAGAGAGGAAGATCAGGACAGAAAGATGGGAAAGATGTCAAGGCAAATGGGAAAATTTTCAACAGTATTCCCAATTTTTGAGGCCCATTGTGGTGGTAGGATGTGGGCCCCAAAAGTATAAGACAGCTACATTAAGATGGCCTTGAAGTCCTCAGCCTGCATGACCTCTCTGGAGGTGTCTCTGAGGGACCCTAAAAGCTTTTCCACTCCCACACCCTCCTAACAGCTTCTCCCTCCCACCTAGGGTCAAGGCTACATCAAGTTCTATTCTCCACACACAGGAACATTCTTGAGTAAAAAAATTCTCAGACTGTACTGATAGTCACATGAACCTCTGGAAAGTCCCAGGTAGGGTTCAAATGTATGTCATGCTTGCTAGCCAATAGAGTTAAAGGTCAATATGCTTAGCCAGTAGTTTGAACTGTAACCTTGGTGATGTCCCCTGGGCCCCTAAAAGGTATAAAAAAGGCTTGTAATAGCCACTGGGGTCTTCTTCTCGTCACTCACCTCAAGGGACTGATTGAGGTTTGACTCTGACTTGCCGGAAAATAAACCTCTTGCTCACTGGGGAGGGGAGGTGTCTTGAGAAAGCTTCCTGGGGTGTGTAAGAGATGTAGAAAGACCGAACACAGGGCTTATGAATACAGATCATTCAGAGATATTTGAGGCAATTCCCTAAAACTGGGAAATGGTGCAAAGGTCTCTTCTTATGTCCTGACAAAAAAATACCATGAGCCATTTGTTCCCTGTCAGCTAAAGAGAGACTGTTCTAGGGGGCAACTAAAAAATTAATGCCTGATATGACACACAGCACTGCTCTAAGTCTAACTACTCCTAAGTAAGAGATTCTGAAGATGCCAGAAGACAAATATTTTGACAAACTGCTATAAATGGTAAGAGACCAAAGTAGAAATTACAACTAGATGGAACTGAGATTGAAGGCCTAGTGCGTCCTGGGGCAGAAATAACTTGGCCATTTCAAAAGTTATCTACACAGTTCCTAGAGGTTGGGACATCATCTTAGATAAAAGAAAGTATAAATTGGATTAAATCTAACCCTGCCCAGGAGGTGAGATAGGAACACTAAGGCCATATAGCCTAGATAGCCATGAATCTTATTGCAATGGTGGGAAACCTCAGATTAACATTCTTGATATTTACATCGATAAGACAAGAAGCACAGCTTCTGAAAAGCACTAGAGTTTAGAAAGGCCAGAGGTCGTGCTCAGTTATTTCAAATGCCACTGGCAGATCACGAAAGACAACTGGAAACTGACCTCAAGTTACCAGTGTTGACAAGTTGAAAGTCTGATGGGTATCGATTCCAAGGGAAGTGCTATGGATAAAGGGTAACATGGGGTCAAGAGAAAGTGATGACATTTAATCCATAGGATTTCAAAGCTGAGTGAGGGTTAGAGTTCTTAAATGTCTTGAATGTCTTGTTTGAGGATTTGAACATAGACCTATATACACTTATGTTAATTTATAGACTGAACTATGTACATCCAAAGGATATGTTAAAATTTGAATACCCAGGACCAACAACATCAAAACATGACTTTTTAAAAAATAGAGTCAGACATAGCTGGCCCTAGTCCACTATGACTATGTCCTCTGGGTAGTGTGTGTGTGTGTGTGTGTGTGTGTGTGTGTGTGTGTACGTGGTGTATGTGGGTAGTGGGGGTGTATATGTGCTTAGTCGTGAATATCATTGATAAACTTGTAAAGAAAGGTCAGAGGATGTGAAAAAGAGAGGCACACATGAAGAACACAGTGTGGTAACAGAAGGAGACACTGAATTGATATGTGTGAGAGACAGGTAAAGGCAAAACAAACAAACCAACAAATAAAAACAAAAAGCAGTAATCCAGAGAGCACCCCCTCCTCCACTGCAGGCTGCAGAAGAACCTGCCCTATTGGCACCTTGATTTCTGGCTCCTCGCCTCGCTGGTAGGTCTGTAATAAGAGGCTGCAGATCGAGGTACTTAGCTGTGTGACCTTCAGGAACCTTAAGCAGGACACCACCACTCACTGCAACTAATGCACAAACTGCTTTGTTAGCATCTGGCAATCGAGTAAAATGAATCTTTTGAGTTTGCCCTTCTGCCCTTGGAATCAGGATTTAAGGAAGTGGAACCTTAAGGATTCTTTAGAGGGCGAGACCAGTGATGAGACAAGACGTGTGGTGGACATGTGATGTTTGGAGGGTATAAATAGGTCTCGATGATGTGACAGAGACAGAGTCTGGCTTGCTGGGACAGCCAGCTGTGCAATGCTTGTTTGTGGCTCTGAGTCTTCGCCGATCTTCATTCACTCTGATGAGAGAGGCACAGCTAAGAACTTCTCCAGCCACTCCTCCTGGTTTGAGTCAGCAGAGGCTGAGCTGGGGCCTGGCTGTGTCTGCTAGGTCATGTCATCACTGTTGCTAACCCAACTCATCTGAACTGGACTGCTGGTGTATCCATGAAGTGTTCGTGAATGGATCGAACTGCGCTGCCTGATGACCTGTGAACTGAACTGCCAATCTCCAGACAACATAGAGGGGAGTTGCTTCAAAGACCCTTTTAAAACATGTCCACTTACCCTGTATCCTTTATTTCCCACTACCTCTGGTAGGTGGTGGATTATAAGAGAGGTTAAAGTGTATAAGAAACATCATTTTAAAAAGGGTTTTGTAAAAATTAAAAGTACAGTGTAATATTGGCCAAATGTAGAATCTATTAAGCTTTAGGTGCTAGATATAGCAATAGCCCCTTGAAGTACCACATATTGGAACACTTATAATCTCTATATAACTAATATAATGAGACCCAGAATACTTTTAGCAGGATTGAGAATACCCTACCTGTAAGGACGCTGTGGATATTGCTGCCAAGTGATAATGATGACAAATTGGTCTCTCCTGAAGCTGTTTTTATAGTTCCAACAGTAGTGAAGTTTTTGTAGCTATAGTAAACATGATGGTTGTCCCACAGGATAATATCAGGCATGGCGGAGTAAAGAAAGAGAAAATCTAAATGGTTCTCCTTGGGAACTTGTAGTTCAAAGTCCTGGAGTGTCCCCTTTTGAGATAATTCTTTATATAGCACTAGGCGAATGTTCCTGGTGTTGGCACACACAGAGCAGTGGGACAGCAGCGCAGCAGCCTCCATCGGGTGCCACGAATACCTAACACTCTCTATTTTCAGGGTGTCAGTGGAGGGAAGATTTAGAGAAGCTTTAAGCTGTATCACAGTCAAAAATTTTACAAATGTAAATGAAGAAAATCCAATGTAAATTGTATCGTTTGTCCAAGCTGTCATGTAAGTTCGTCTTGCTCCACTCTGGAAAAGAAAAAAGAAATTAAAAAATCCTCCCTGATAGAGATGCGGTCTATCAAGTTCTGCCTACTTTTAGACTGGATTTTCACTGTCAATTAACAATAAAGATGACCCCCAGAGGCCAGCCTGATGAAAATAATTACTTCAGACTTTTCTTTTCAGATCTCACATGAGTAACTCACACAGCTACTGTAATTTCAAATTCCTACAATACTGTGAGTTGGCTGCTATTTACAAAGTCCAGAGTAAAGCACTTCTAAAAAAATTTCTTTTATTTTTAAGACTAAAATTACGTCATTTCCCCTTCCCTTTCCTTCTTCCATATCCTCCTATACCCTCTTCTTGCCCTTTTTCAAAATCTTGACTTTTATTTTCCATTAGTTGTTATTTCATGAATGTATGTGTACATGGATATATATAAATATACATGGCTTGGTCAGCATTCTTTTAAGTATTCTAGAGTACAGACCATTTAATTTTTGATTATTTTTATTGCTTCATGTGTTTTGCATAAGTGTCTGTCTGTATGCCCACTTGTATGCCTGGTGCAGGGGTCAGAAGAGGGTGATGGATCCCTTGGGACTGGAGTTACACATAGTGCTGAGCTACCAGGTGGGTGCTGGGAATCGAACTCAGGTCCTCTGGAAGAACAGTCAGTGCTCTTTACTGCTAAGCCAACTCTTCAGCTCCTTCTTATTTTGGAATGAAAAGCTGACATAGGTTGGAATGTGTTAGTGTTGAGGTTTGGTCTTACTGTGTATTGTAATGATTACGTGCAGGCAGGCCCCTAACACCTGGAGTCTGGGTGTAGACCCAAGTGATGCTATATGACCTTGCCCTCAAGTTATTTCTGACAGCCATAGCTGGGCAGAAGAGACATAGGTGATGTCATGGTTTGGTATAGTGGAGTGGAGCAGCTTGTTCAACTCCATGTTGTGGAGTTATAAATGTTTTATGTGTTTATGAGGTGGCTGTGAGAGCATCCAGGCTCTTTAGGACATAAGAGGAGGATATTGTAAGAAAGCACTGCCCCATCTTTGCTACCATCAGCAGGAGCAACACCACCCCCAAGTGCCTGGGATTCAAGGCAACTGCAATTGTCACACATTATTCAGCTCTATCCTGGTCATCTTGGCTATTACATACATTCTAACATTCAACTTAAGAGACTTGTTTTTGCTATGGCATATTTCCTTAGGAGCCCAACAATGTAGTTAAAAAACATTTAAATTTTTGTGCAATATTTCTAATGTTTTGTAATAAAAATGTTGTGGTGTGTATTATCCATACTATTCTAATGATTTGATTAACTTTGAAAGAAGACTGGGAGTGGGCAAGAATATATAAGGGAGCTTTTGCCCCCATATTATGACTGCATTGCTTGCTCTGCATGATGCCAACACTGCTAAGAGAAGTCAGAAAACTTGAAACCAAGAGATATAGCTGTTTATATATTTAGATAAATAACTGTGCCTACTGTACAATCTGAGCTTGAACATGCTGACTCTTCTCTCATCTTAAAAGCTAAGAAGGTTAGTACTTGTCTAGGAGCAATAATATCCATGCAAAATGCTGCATAATACATCTCTGAGATATTCCTGAACAAATAGTATAGAAAAATATGTAAGTATATGTTGGGGATGTACATACACACATAATATCATCTTTTACTAACCTTATATAAATATCTAACCTGACACCATTCTCTTTTTGAGAATCCAAGAATTCCAGTTTTGGAAATACCTCTGCTTTCATTCAGTTCTATAAATTCTTTGTCTGTTTTTAGGTAAACAGTAGATTCTATTAGAAACACAAGTGCTCTTTGGAATATGAGCACATCCTTCACACTGTGCCTTTGAGGATCGCTCAGGATACCTGGAGGGATTCTTATTCTGGTCCAGGTTTTAAAGGAATCATTTGTTTGGAAAGTCTCGTGGTCAGTGAGCAAGACAGCAAATGTAGGGATGCAGGAATGCCACTTAATCAGCAATTGACTCCCAGCTGGCAGGGCGAGAGGCAGATATCCAGGAGGCTCAGACATGGTCTGCATGGGAAACGTCAGCAGGAAGTAAAGATTTGCAATGAGGCAGTCCTGGAAAGCCACTTTGTTACCTTTTATCACTTTAAGTATATCATCTGAAGACATTGGCAGGTGAATGACCCAGGTTCTACAGAGAAGAACAATGAGAAAGAGAAGAGACAGGGGTTGGCAGCCTGATCCTTCTTTATATGATTTCGCTCAGAGCTTAGGCTTAAAAGAAAAAAAGTTGGGACTGGCAAGATGGCTCAGAGGGTAAGGGCACTGACTGCTCTTCCGAAGGTCCTGAGTTCAGATTCCAGAAACCACATGGTGGCTCACAACCACCCGTAATGAGATCTGATGCCCTTTTCTGGTGTGTCTGAAGACATCTACAGTGAATTACACCAGAGCGAGCATGGGGGTTGATGGGGGCCAGAGCGAGCAGGGCGTGGGGCAGAGAGAGCAGGCCGGAGCAAGTGGTCCTGAGTTCAATTCTCAGCAGCCACACACATGATGGCTCACAGCCATCTGTACAGCTATAGTGTATTCATACACATAAAATAGATAAAATAAATCTTTTTAAAAAAAGTTTAAGCTCTTATCAACATAAACTGCTGTGGCTCCATTTTTCATTCTTCACTCTGACAGAGGAAAATAATATTGGCTTTTGATATTCTTTCTTCTGTAGTGTGCATCTCTAACCACAAATGAACAGTTCCATACTTTTTTTTTTCTGTAGCTGTCTTCAGACTCACCAGAAGAGGGTGTCAGATCTCATTACAGATGGTTGTGAGCCACCATGTGGTTGCCAGGATTTGAACTCAGGACCTTCGGAAGAGCAGTAAGTGCTCTTACCCGCTGAGCCATCTCACCAGCCCTCCATACCCATTTCTTAACATATAGTTTCACACATCATCTATTGCTTTCTTGGATGACAAGCACATCCATTAGTTACACCAATGAGTGCTTCTATATCTAAAGCAAATCATGACAGGCGGTATGCCGTGGATGTAGAGAAACATTGCTTCATACTGTTGAGGGAAATCTGAATGCTGCAGTGATTTTACAACTATGCAATCTAGCCATTCCTCAAAAATCAAATGAGGAGGGTACTGTGAGACTCCAATCTCATTCCTTGATATACACTGAGGAGAATAAAAACTTGTCATTTGAACATCTGCATACAGATGTCCCCAGCAGCATTATTCTAAGCAGAGCTGACAAAGCAAATAACCAACATGCTTATCAATTTTAGAATGAATGAACAATGTGCCATGCTTGTGTAACAGTGGCAGCCTGGATGGGCAAGTGTGAGCATACTGAATTCACAAAGTATCAATGTACACACTGAATGAGTTTAAACTACAGTTTAAAGGGTGAGGTTATATGGCATGTAAGTTATCTTCAACAAAGCCTGTTAAAAACAGGAAAGGAACATGTTCTCATAACCTTCCCACCCTTCTGCTCCATCAGAGATGGCCTTCAGTCTGGTTTTGTAGGGACTGCAGCTGTCCTACATCCCACGTGTTAGAAAAGTCAGGAGAAAATGAGTTCTGGCTTATTAATGTTCTGAAGATACTGTGCATGTACTTCTTATTCTTCCTATTCGTGACAGTTTTCTGCATCTTTCAGAATTTGTCTCAAGTCCCAGTTTGAAGGCTCTTGCATGCATGCTCCTTGCACACAAGGCTCTCCCGCTAACTCCACTTTCAGGTGCCCCTTATTCCCCTCTTCTGTAGCCAACTTCAGCCATTGCACAAAAGTGTGGGTTCACCTCGATGAGAACATGTCTGTTCCCTTGTTGAAGACAGTGACTCGATCCTGCCTTCCATAGTTAACATGTTACCTCTCAGGTTCACATTTGTGGGTAGGAGGGCGGGTGTGCTACTGAGCACTGGTGGAGGCTGTGGGCACTACCTCCTTCACACAACACCAGCCCACTTTCACAGCTGAGGTAGGGATCATTTAGGGATATGGTCACCCCAATGAAGATTTTAGATTGAGGGTTGGGCTTTTAACTACACAGTGAAACCATCATCCGAGAATGTGACTAGTATTTTCTGAGTTGATCCATCGTTTGGAATTATCATAAAAAGAATCTGTATCATAAAAAGAATTCTTTCCTTGGAAATCACATGTCAGGTACATTTTTATAAACGTCTACTAATGTTTTCAAATCTCTTTCAAAGCTTCTTTTTTTTTTAAATTAAAAATGAATTAAAAATATTCAATACCCTTCTGAAGTTAAGGGACCTGGGTGGTACATGCGCCTCTTCTCAACTGTGAAGATGAAAGGATGCTGTCCCAGGGTGCTCAACTGCTTGCTTAGTACCACAGAATTCTGAAAAAATAAAAATAAGGGTTCTCTTTTATTATTTTCATAGCCAAAGGTATTTAGAAGTACTTTCACAGGTGGTGGTGGCGCACACCTTTAATTCCAGCACTTGGGAGGCAGAGGCAGGTGGATTTCTGAGTTCGAGGCC
>NW_022196891.1:74930226-74955798 GCF_008632895.1 Mastomys coucha | reverse complement strand
TTGAGGCCAGACTGGTCTACAGAGTGAGTTCCAAGACAGCCAGGGCTACACAGAGAAACCCTGTCTTGGAAAAAACAAACAACAACAACAACAACAACAAAACAGAAGTACTTTCAAGTGTTCAATGCTGTATTAAATTAGTTCTTCTAGTTAAGACCTTGCTTATGCATATACAATCAACATACTTTCATTATTTATGTTTGTTTCTTTTAACTATAATGCCTTCTCCCCAGGACAATGTTATAAACTATCAAGGTCACAGAACAGGGGTATAATGCTGTAGCATTTTCTCTTTTCAATCATATTAGGGCAGTGACAGGCCTGTGATTGGACAAAAATAGAGAGGTGGAGTGAGAATTGGAGGAGGAGAAGAGTCAGGAGCAGGAGAGAGAAGATCATGGAGACAGCCGATGAGGACTAGCCAGACAGACCCCACAAGGTTATAAAACCAAGCAAAGGTTTTTACAAAATAGATTAATTGGGTTAGAATATTGTCTTTATTATTTGGTTCTGAAATTGTTGTACTGGCATCTTGTAAATTGTAATCTTATTATTATATAAACTTGATTGGATATTAAGGCCTTAAGAGTCATGCTTTACTTACCGGGTCTTAGGCTCTATTTAGATGAATGATTGTGGGGGTGTGTAAAGAGTTGCATGTGAGTGAGATGTTTTTAATAGCTGGGAGAGAATAATAAGAGCCCGCCAGGATGTGGTGATGCTGGTCAATATCAGCTCAAAAAACTTGGCCCAGCGGGAAAGCGAGTTTGGGGGTGGATTCAGTTTTTAAATTCCCGCAACAGTATAGTTCAGTGGCAGAGAAGAAGTCCTGCAAAACCAGACTGAAGGCCATCTCTGATGGAGCAGAAGGGTGTGAAGGTCATGAGAACATGTTCCTTTCCTGTTTTTAACAAGCTTTGTTGAAGATAACTCACTTGCTCCAGTCTATAAAGAAATATAAACTATAATACACGACCCAACATACTGAAAACATTCTCACACTATCAGAATCTTATGTGAATGAAGACCATGGAGAGCCTGAAATACAGAAACCTAAGTTTTTTTTTTTTCAGAAACCTAAGTTTTTAAATGTTTATTTTATACTTTTGTTGTGGGCAGGAGGTGTACATTGCCATGTTAAACATGTGAAAGACACAGGACAATTTGAAGGAGTCAGTGCTCTCCTTCTTTCACCTAGGTCCCAGGAATTGAACCTAGGTCATTCAGGCTTGGAAGCAAAAAATGACGGTGACTGACCAGGCTTAATGGCTCCATAATTAAAAAAAAAAAAAAAAAAGTCTGTCTGTTGGCATCTGATACACTGATTCATCGGAAGCACTTCTTGATACCAATGTCTCCTTATTATCTCCCCCCACAAACACTGAAGGTCTCCAGAATTTGACCTTGAATCCTTGTCTCCTAATGTACATTTTAATGGCCTCCATGGGCACCTGTATAAACATGTCATACATACATAAATTACAAAAGAAATTTAAAAAAGAACATGAGAAATTGATGCTGTAATAAATAGAAGGACAAATACCTTCCATCAATGCTATAAGCTTTTGTGCACCAAAGGACACCATCAACAAGGAAAAAGACAATCCACATGTGAAAGAAAATATTTGCAAATCGCATCCAGTATGATATTAATATTCAGAATATATGGTTGTTGTGGATTTTAATGCTTACATTATGGGTTCCCAAATTTTATGGGAATTTACACTTCCGCATGTGAGACACTGGGGGTTCCTGCCTCCAATTGGCTTTAATTGGTAAATAAAGTTGCTGATGACCAATGGCTGGGCAGGAAGACTGGGATGGGACTTTGAGGTTCCGTGGCAAGCACTCGAGGGAGGAAGAGAATAGCCATTGCCCAGGGAAGGAGAAGGTCTCAGACTGAGAAGTGTAGGATAGAGAGACAGTGACACTGCCAACCCGTAAGAGACATGTTCAGTATCAGTGTTCATTACAGAAATACAAATTTGAACTACAATGATTCTGGGAAATGTGGAGCACACTTTGAATCCACATTCAGGAGACAAAGTTAGGTGGATCCCTGAGTTGGAGGCCAGCTAGATGTACACAGTGAGAGCCCCTACTGTTAAGGAGGGCTATTTAAAGACAAAAACAACAGCACTGAGTCTACAAGACCTAGAAAGTACAACAGAGGCTGTGGAAGCATTGGAGCCTTTCTGCACTGTGGGTAGGAATACAGCACAGGGCAAGTGCTATGGGAAACACTGCAGGGGTCTAAAATGATTTAAAGCAGAATTATTAGCAGAGTTCACAACAGCTCATAAGTAGAAACAAGCCATCAATCATTGAGAGACAAACAAAATGTGGCATGAGTTACAGTGGACTGACTATGTCTTAGCCTTAAAAGGGGGTAGGGTGGGGAAAGAGAACACATGAAGAGCTTATGTCAACAGAAGAAAGTCACAAAAACACAAATCTTGTTCAAACCAAATTCCACTGGCACACAGAATCTACAAGCCTTAGGAAACTAACACCAAGACATACAGTTCTTGAGGAGCTGGCTCTTGGCCACCTAGCATTGGGAAAGGAAGAGAGTCTATGTGCTTTCTTCTGTTCTAAAGCCATTCAATCCAAGGCATTTTCTCAAGACAGCCCAAGCAGACCCAAGTAAAATATATACATTTAAAATTAATGAACACATAGTGAAAAGTTGACTTCTTTTTTATTGTTTTGAAAATAGTTTAAGTACAGGAGTGCTTTGGCTGCATGTGTGTCTGTATGACATGTGCATTCCTGGTCCCCACAAAGGCTACAACAAGTCTCTGGCCCTATAAGCTAGTTATAAGTTAATTATAAGCTACATGTATGTGTGAGGAAAAAACTCAGGCCCTCGAAAGAGCAACCAGTACACTTTTAAGTGCTGAGCCATCTCTAGCTCAAGGCTGATTTCTTATAAATAAAAAGCCTATGGGAAAGAATGATTTGTGAGATAATAGACTAAAGTTGGAGAATATGAACTCAAGGTTAGCTTAACATACTACAGGTATGTTGAGGGCTAGCTACCCTGGTGCTGTTTTTAATTCAGCTTCTCAAGAGGGGCTGCCCTGGCAAAGAGTGGATCATGTTCTCAGGTGATTTCATGTGAACCTTCTCCCCATTCTAGCTGGTTAAATAAAGGCTATAGTCTGCGATTGGATAGTAGAAGGGAAAGGTGGGGTTGGAGGTCTTGGAGAATAGAGGAAGAAAGGGGAAGCACTGAGCAAGAGAAGGAAGATGGAGCAGAACCACATGGCCTGGAGAAGAAGCAGATAGAAAGGGATCTCATAACTGGGGAATAGATTAGTGTAGTGGTAGATCTGCCCAATCTAGGCATATGGCTTTTTTTAAAAAAAAAAAAATTATTATTCTTTTTAAACAAACAGCGCCAGGGATAGGGGAATAGGCGAAGAGAAGAGAGGAAGTGAGTGAGACTCCAGACCCATGACCCCTCCCCACCCACCCCTTTCCCCCCTACATATTTACAATCTATATACAAGCCCTGGGGATGAGGGTCAAGGGGAACTCCCTCAGCAGAGTGGGGACAATGCAGGCTCCTCCCCTCCAACCCCACTGGGACCCAGGCTCCTCTGCTCTTCTAGGAGGTCCTTATCAAGAAGGTGGCCCTGCCTGTTCCCAAGGGTCAATGTACTGAGTTTGGATTACTCCACTGTAGGTGGAAGATGGGGCCTTCAGACAGGAAATGAGACCAGAGACAGTAGGCATACAGCTTGTAAATAAAATAACTGAGTTTTGTGTTTTTTACACAGGCTTATTGGGGTTGGAGACCCTGATAACTCACTGCAACACAGATGTTCAGAAAAATTTATACATATATGTGGACATACGTGGGTGGATTAGTACAATGACATATGTTTGTCCTAACAGTTGAGATGAGACACTACTCCTGTCTTAGTCAGAGTTCTATTGCTATGAAGAGACACTATGACAATGGAAAATCTTATAAAAGATTGGGGATGGGTTACATTAAGATGTTTAGTCCATTATCATCATGGTGGGGAGCACAAGGGCAGACATAGTATTGGAGAAGGTGCAGAGAGTTCTACATCTAGATTCATAGGCAACAGAAAGGAGAGTGACACAGGAACTAGCTTGGACTTTTAAAATGTCAAAGCCTGGGGTTGGGGATTTAGCTCAGTGGTAGAGCGCTTGCATAACAAGTGCAAGGCCCTGGGTTGGGTCCTCAGCTCTGGAAAAAAAAAATGTCAAAGCCCACCCCCAGTGACACACTTCCTCCAACAAAGTCACACCTACTCCAGTAAGGCCACATCACCTAATCATCAAGTAGTGTCACTCCCCAGTGACTAAGCATTCAAGTATATGAGACTATGGGGGCCATTCTTATTCAGACTGCCATATTCTACTCTCTGATTCACATAGGCTTATAGTCACATCATAACATGAAATGCATTTAGCCCAAATTCAAAAGTCTCCAGGGTCCTTCATAGTCTCAACATTGTGTAAAAGTTCAAATTCTCTTTTTAGACTCATAATAGTAACCACTATAAAAATCAAAATAAAAAAGCAGACCACATACTTCCAACATAAAATGGCACAGAATATACATTTGTAAAGGGGCAGAAATGGAGCATAGTGAGGAAATACTGGAGCAAAACAAGAATAAAAATCAGCTGGGCGAACTCCAAAACCTCCATCTTCATGTCTGATGTCAAAGAGCACTTAAGAACTCTAACTCCGCCAGTCCCACAACATCCAGAGGAAGCTCCACTCCCAGGCGCTGTGACACTCCCAGGATCCTAAGGATCGGAGGTGAGGAGGACACATCTGTCCCAACTGGGACTAGCAGGGCACATATATGCAGGAACTCTGCCAGCACAGTGGCACAGATTGCTTCTGGTCTGTTTGGGCCGGTGCCCTGAGCAGACCTTGGGAGCAATTGCTGTAGCAAGTCCCATAATTCCCAGAGGAAGATGTACTCCAAGATGCACTAATTAGCCCAGGATCACAGGATCCCAGAATCACAGGATCCCAGAGACAGCTTGACTCTGAGGAGTTCTGACATAACCAAGATCACAGGAAGGACAGGCCCCAGTCTGGTTTAGCCAGGGCAGGTAACACTAGAGATAACCAGATGGTGGGAGGCAAAGATAAGAATATAAGTAACAGAAACCAAGGTTACTTGGCATCTACATAATACTGTTCAATTGTTTTATATCAAACAACTTTTATATTACTCATTTTTACTGCTACCATATTTTATAAATTTTAAAGAATATGACAAAATTAAAAAAAAAGATATTGCAGGTATTGAAAGGTGGTCTTTGGAAGGAGTTGGGGTACATAAGGGAAAGAAGAATGTGGTGTAATTCTGTTTACTTAAAATATGTTTATAAATGTTAATGAATTCCAATAAACTGAAATTATATATTTTTTCTCATAAAATAACCAACAAAAAACAAAAAACTCTAACTCCCTCCAGCTTTGTTGAGTGAAACACACTTCTTTCTTTTTTTTTTTAAAGATTTATTTATTTATTTATTATATACAAGTACACTGTAGCTGTTTTCAGACACACCAGAAGAGGGCATCCAATCTCATTACAGATGGTTGTGAGCCACCATGTGGTTGCTGGGATTTGAACTCAGGACCTTTGGAAGAGTAGTTAGTGCTCTTAACCCCTGAGCCATCTCTCCAGCCCCAGCACACTTCTTTCTTAGGCTGGTTACACTTCCTGTATGCAGCAGCTGTCCTTGGCCCCATATCCCTGACATCTCCAACATCTTGGAGTCTCTAACACAATCCAGGCTTCATCTTCATAGCTTCATGCAGTGATTGTCTAGGTCTCTATGCAGGGACATCCCTAACACATGTCTGGCCTCAGCAGCTTTACTTAGAGATGGAGGGAGAATCTAAAATACATTTATATACTTGACTCTAAATCAAGAACCAATATGGCTGAGCTGCCAAGCTCTGCTGCTTGCTAGGACCAGAATATGGCTTCTACATTCAACCATATCTGTATCAGTTTTCTGTTGTTGGTTTCTTTCACTCATTTTCTTTAATTCCTTTTCAAAGTTGGAAGCTTAGCTGGGTGGGGTCTTCGTCTAAGGTCACCATTCCATTTATTCCACTTAGCATCACACTTTCCTTTAAACTTTTTGTCTCCTTGAAGACTGAATTTAAGCTCAATTGCACTTCCTGGTGCTCCTTCCCTTCTCAAACTATACATTTTGTATTTTTCCTTGCTCAGCTTGCTCTTTTTCATTACGGATCTGCATAAGAGTAACCACTAATACCCACATGACAGGAGTTAATACTAGGCTGTCTTGAAATCTCCTTTGCCAACAACATTAATTTAAAATTCTTCCATTTAGCCTCAGGCAGATTTTCCAGAAAGGGGCAAGAGGCATCCATGTTCTTCTCCAAAACAGCACAAGAGTGGTCTCTTGGCCACTCACTAACATTCATCTCCTCTGAAATCTCTTGAGCTAAGCCATCATAACCTACATCTCAGCACCCCATCTTCTACATTCCTGACGATTGTGGCTTATTAAGCCCAGCTTAAAACATTCAAATGCTTCTCTAGTCCAAATTGCAGTCCTAAAGCCTACCTTTTGCGAACAAACAACATTGTCATGGCTGTCACAGCACAACTCCACTCCCTGGTACCTACTTCTTCCTTGGTCACTGGTTCTATTGCTGTGATGTGACGACACACTATGAAGAGGGCAACTCTTATAAAAGACAATATTTAGTTAGGGCTTGCTTACAGTTTCAGGTGTTTACTCCATTTTCATCACAGGGAGCATGGTTGCTCCTAGGCAGACATGATGCTGAAGAAGTGGCTGACAGCACTACATCCAGAGTCACAGGCAGCAGGAAGAGAGTCAGTGAGCTAATCTTGAGATTTTGAAACCTTAAAGCTTACCTCCAGTGACATCCTTCTAACAAGGCAACATCTATTCCTAATCTTTATCAAGTAGTGCCACTCCCCGATGACTAAGCATTCAAATATATGATTCTATAGGGACTATACTTACAGAAACTCCACAGCCACCAAATATCAACACAGACACTTACCAGCAGATCTTGATTCACAATACAGTCTACAAGTTTAGAGTGCCAACATGTAGGGGAAAAAAAGGGCTCTCTTAGTTTCTATTGCTCTGAAAAGACACCATGACCAAGACAACTCTTATAAGGGACAACATTTGGATTCCAGCATTTCAAAGGTTAATTTGACTACCAGAGTCTTCAAAGGACTAATTTGCATGGTATTGAGACCTGTTCCCTAGACAACCACAACCTACTCCAGAGCCCAAGCAAAGGGAAGACTTGCAACCCAGCAGGGGCCCATTCCCAGCTCCACCTCCCGACTTCAGCTTCAATGTGAGCAGCCCAGCCAGGATTTCGGCAGCTTTTGGACTCTGCAGGTGTTTAAAGGCTCATCTTGGCATTTTGTATGAATGGATGGTGCAGAAAGAAGCCGGTCTCTCTGGTGGTGAAGCCAACCCAGGCAAAGGTACATGCCCAGTGGCTGTGTCTGTGATAAAGACACGTCATAAGCCCGGTATTTGCTGTGCACAATAAGCCTGGGGTGACGGAGCCAGAGAGAGAATCTCAAAGCACTGTGATGATTCCCATGCAAATGTGTCGAGCTTATGACCTTTGTCCTGTATTTGTTTTAAAACGAAAGAGGGTGAAATGTGGTCTCCCTCCCCTCTGAATACTGTGACAGGCCCGGGGCTGGGGCCACCCACCTGTGGTGCAAAACACTCTGGGTGCTGCAGCTCCTGGAGATCAAAGGACTGGTACTCAGCTAATTTCAGCCAGACACTGTATCTGCTATCTTGTTTATGTTAAAAGCCAGGAATGAATGTTATGCTTTCATTTTTGCTGCCTGCTATATAAACACACTGCACCCTAAGTAAAACACACCTTGATACATCTACTTGGTGTCGTGACTCCTTACTCCCCACCCACTTATTTTCACAGGTTCAGTTCGTCCTCAGTCCAGGACAATCCACTATCGTGTAGGGTCTGCGGACAGACACTACAGGGACTGGCTTACAAGTTTCAGAGGGATAGTCCATTATCATCATAGCACTAAGGTAGTGTACAGGTGGGCATGGTGCTGGAGAAAGCAGAGAGTACTATTCTCTTCCACCAAAGAAAGCCAAGAACAGACTGGCTCCGACATGATTAGGAGGAGGGTCTCACTGCCCACCCCTACAGTGACACACTTCTTCCAACAAGGTCACAGCTCCTTGTCTTGGGGAAAAAATGCCACAGCTCCTAATAGTGCCACTCTCTGGACCAAGCTTATTCAAACCACTGCAAGGGTTAAACCAGACCAAGGCAAACCAATGCTGGGAATATGTCAAAAGGGATAGAGAAGTCTAATGAATGGGTTCCAGTGAAGGGCAGCATCTGTGTTGTAACAAAACACATGTAATAAGTACAGAAGTCAACACTGATATAAACAAAGCAGTGAGCAAATAAACAGGTCAGAGGAACACGTAAGTCTTCCACACAGAAAAATGTTATATAAAATTATATTATATAAACTCAAGTATAAGTTTATATTATAAACTCAAGTTTATATTATATAAACTCAGTATATTATATTATACTCAGATAAAGAATCTGAGTATAGCTGGAGAGATGGCTCAGCAGTTAAGAGCAATGACTGCTTTTCTAGAGGATCTAGATTCAATTCCCAGGACTGACGTGGCAGCTCACAACTGTCTGTAACTCCAGTTCCAGGGCATCTGAGACCATCACAGACATACATGCAGGCAAAAGAGATTTTTTAAAAAAGTAAATGGAGTGTGAACCCAAGAAATGGCTAAATGGATAAAGGAACTTGCTACCAAGCCTGATGATCTAAGTATAATCCCTGAGACACATGTGATAGACTGAAAATTGTCCTCTGATCTCTACACGTGTGCTGTGTCAAGCATTGCACGCACACACATTGCTAGGTCACACTGATAGGACAGACCCTAGGCATGATCCCTATGGCAAAAACTCTGGACCTTTGTGGTCTTTCTCTTTGAGACATCTAACTCCAGTCTCTTGAGGAAAATCTCAATTTATTGACATTCTGCAAAATACCTTAGTAGGAATTTTCAAAATTGTCAAGGTCACAGAAAACATGTAGCAACTTACAACTAAGAAGAAAGTGGGGAACCAAATGTGAAATTCTACCCCAATATGATTTGGGAACAGGAGAACAAAGTATTAAAGAAAACTGAGGAAAGACCAAAATAGGCCTTAGTTAATAACAATATATTAATAGTTCATAACTTGTGACCAATATTCAAATATAAGATAAAAATAAGAGGCTGGCGAGATGGCTCAGCGGGTAAGAGCACTGACTGTTCTTCTGAAGGTCCTGAGTTCAGATCCCAGCAACCACAACCATCTGTGATGAGATCTGATGCCCTCTTCTGGTGTGTCTGAAGACAACTACAATGTATTCTGCCATAGCAAGAGGGGCTGGAGCAAGCAGAGGTCCTACACTTGATCTTAGCCAAAAGGCCAAGAAGTAATTGCAAGCAGAGGTCCTGAGTTCAATTCCCAGCAGCCACATGTTGTCTCATGGCCATCTGTCCAGCTACAGTGTACTCATACACATAAAATAGATAAATAAATCTTAAAAAAAAAAAGCTAAAAATAAGAATTATTTTTGTAACAATTATGTAAATGTAAAACTATATTAGGATTAAAACCTTATTTACCAAATTAATAGAAATTAGAAAAATGTAAGACTTGTGTTTTAACTCTTTCCAAAATTTCATATGAAGTGCCTATATTTCAAGGGCAGATAAATAGATGGATATTTTCATACTTCCATTTTACTTGTTAACCAAGAAACAAAAACATACCACACTAGTTTTCTTTTATTTATTATTTATTAAGATTTATTATATTTATTTTATGTATATGAGTACACTGTAGCTGTACAGATGGCCGTAAGCCCAGAAGAAGGCGTCAGATCTCATTACAGGTGGTTGTGAGCCACCATGTGGTTGCTGGGATCCGAACTCAGGACCTTTGGAAGAGCAGTCAGTGCTCTTACCCGCTGAGCCATCTCGCCAGCCCACTAGTTTTCTATTTTAATATGGATACCGTGCTCAATTAGAACACAAATGTGAGCACATTTTTAAATAATAGGAAGTTTTAAATGTGAAATAGGAGATTTGTTAAACAACCAAAAAAGGGGGCTAGAGAGTTGGCTCAGCCGTCAAGAGCACTGACTGCTCTTCTGAAGGTCTTGAGTTCAAACCCCACAGCCACATGGTGGCTCACAACCATCCGTAATAAGATGTGATGCCGCCTTCTGCTGTGTCTGAAGACAGCTCCAGTGTATTTACAAATAATAATAAATAAACCTTTAAAAAGAAGATACTAGGCCAATGAATGGCTTAGGATTAGAAAGAGTTAATGACCAATGATCTGGGGCCAGTCACAATCCACCTCTGAAGCCTGGCAACCACAGTTGAATCCCTGGAATCCAAATAAAGGTGTAAGGAGAAAGAGACTAACTCCACAAAGCTGTTTCCTGGCCTCTGCACATATGCCTCCACCTCCAACACATCTTAGGTGCAGACAGACACAGACAGACAGACACGTGTGCGCATGAGCACTCACACACACACTCACCCCTACATCAGAGAGGTCCTGACTAGTCACTAAGATAGCAACAGGCTCATGAGAGCAACTGTGTATCCTGATATTCCTCCATATGTTTTATATTGACACAGAATCTCAAATCTTTAAAGCAGTAAATTTGTACAACACAAGAAAGGGGTGGTGTATTCGCTACGTTTCAGAGGCGTGACTTCAATGGAGATACTCACAGGACATCTATAAAGCACACAAAGCATCCACCTCTTCACCAATGATCAGAAGAATGCTCAAAGGAGAAGTATATCATTGCAGAGATCAAAGTCTGCTCACCTGTCTGCTCATACCTGTGATGACTAAGTGGAACGAGGGGACCATAAAGGTGTTTTACACTGACCTCAGGAAACTTAGAGTGCTATCAATTGATTAGAGCTTAAACTCCCTCCTCAGAAAAAGACTGGCAGCCTGTGTGATCCAAGGAAGGATGATATTGGTACTCACCAGGGAAGGTTTCTTTGCAGTCCACATCAGCTCTTCCAAGCTGGCACTTTCTGGATCATAAACCCATATGGTGACAATCTATAAAAGAAAACATGAGAGGCACAAAACAGACAGGGTGCCTGTTTCCTTATTTTTTTTCTTGAATAATTTATTTACACAGTCAGGAGCAAATTATATAATTTTTTAAATATATTTTTACAATATTTTATTTATTTTATGTATGAGTATACCATTGCTATCATCAGACACACCAGAAGAGGGCATCAGATCCCATTACAGATGGTTGTGAGCCACTATGTAGTTGCTGGGAATTGAACTCAGGACCCCTGGAAGAACAGTCAGGGTGCTCTTAATCACATAAGCCATCTCTCCAGGCCCCGGTAATTTATATTTAAAATAGGATGACAACAACAATAAAAATCCCTCTCTATCCCATCATCCAGTTCCCATGAGTGTACAGGTATCCAACTAGTCATTGCCTGTTTCTGTAAATTCTGAAAACCTTTGTATAGAATCAGTACAAATAACATCTTTCCTTCTTTTAATACAAACTCAAGGTCCTTCAAAAACCAGCCAGTCTGGTCTAGGCAGTTTCTCTCTGTTAAGCTCCTCTGCTAGAAGACTATAGGCTAGGTCATGTTGACAATGCAACTGGGACACTTGATTCCAAGGGTCAAACCCAGGTCACCAAGGTGTGTGGCAACCCCCCTACTCCACCCCCAAAACACACACACACACACACACACACACCCACACACACACACACACACACACACACTGTGCCTTCTTGTTAGCTCCTGCACATTAGTCCGAGTGGTAGATCTTCCCAGCAACGTGTGAAAGCTCGGTCCCTCTCTCCTCCCCCCCTCACCCCCTGTGCCATTCAGTTGGATGGAAATAGTGCTTTGGTGTTGTTTTGCTCTGTTTTTGTCTTACGAGAAAATGTTAGGGTCTTTCCCCGTGTTCAAGGTCCACTGTCACTTCCTGTGCGAAACTTCCTCTGGGTTATTGTTAAGATGGGGAGGGTTGTCTTTGTTCTTCTATATCTGCCTGGAGAGCTTCATCATTTAGTTCAAAATATTTTGTAATTTCCATTTGAATTTCTTTCATGACCATGAACACATGTACTTAAAATCTCCATCATATGGGGACTGGACAGGTGGCTTGGTGGTAAGAGCACCAACTGCTCTTCCAGGGTTAATTCACCCATTTGGGGTTTACAACCATCTATAACTCCAGGGGAATGGGCACCCTCTTCTGGCCTCCACAGGCACTGCATGTGCATGGTGCACACACATACCAGCAGGCACAACACCTACATATGAAAAGTAAGGTGCACGCTGGTTGGAATGGTATACGTCCATAATCCATCCCAGAATTCTAGAAGTAGAGACAGGAGGATTGAAAGTCCAAGGCTAGCTTGGGTTGCCTAGGGAGTGAGGAAACAAAACAAAAACTGAACCTGAAGGTTTTCTAAGTAATTTCCAAGTTAAAGGCCAGGTGGTTACAGAATGAATGCAAGGCCCATTGTCTTAGTCTTTTGTTGAAGTATATAGCCTGCTGAATGGGCTGAGTGTTTGAAATGGGTACACAATATGATACAGTGGTCACTACATTAAATTTATTCATTGCATTTAAATACTGGCTGATTCCTGGTGGTTATTTTTTAGCTCCATCTGAGCTAGCCATTGGAGTGGTCTGACCTTTGACAGCTTCTCTTAGCTGTTCTGGCTGTTTTGTGGTGGTGAGATGAGCTGTACATTTCTCTTATTTGCTTTTGTCATGGTTCTTAAAGATAAGAGTGAAGTTTTTCTTTCTGGAAAATCTTGGAAAAGTCCATAAGTACTATGATGATGCTTTGCATCTTTTATTTTGATGACATTCTAGGTGGTACTACAGATTCCTAGGGTGTATAATATCAACATATCATAACATTATTGGTTTATATCTTCTAGACATTTTAAATTTTTATTATTGTGCATTTCGCTGTGTGTGTGTGTGTATGTGTGTGTGTGTCTGTATGATATATCCATTTGGTGGTTGTATGTGTCGTAGTGCACATGTGGAGGTAAGAGGACAGTTGTGTTAAACTGCTTCTCTCCTTCCTAACTCATGTAGGTTCTTGGGCTATTCCCCAGGCTTGTACAGCTTTCTACCGGTGGTACAGGCTTCTTCTTGTTATTTTATTCCAAATTTTTGAATATTTTAAAAGAACGTGTCAGTAAGTTTTAGAATTGTGTCAGGTTTTAGATTTTAGAATTATGCTGGATTTATAAATTGAGTGAGTGACTTTACAAATGATTTAAAACAAGCCATAATGACACAAAAATGAGGGTAGGAATTTGTGCTGCTGCTACTGCGCACCCAGCACACAGACTAAGAGATGAGTGAGGGTAGGTATTCCTAATCTGCTGGACATCGTGAGTATCAATTACTTCTTAAAGGCTAACAAGAACTAAGATGGAACCATGTGTTGCAGGCCCCGTCCCAATCTCTTTGGTAGAATTTGGGCTTGCCAAAGCTCCACCTTTCTTTTTCTTTTTCTTTTTTCTTTTTTGTGGGCAAGAATATGTTGCTAGGAAAATCTAGACATTTTAAGTCTTTTGGAACAATTTGTCTCTTTGTTGCCCTGGCTGTCCCAGAACTTTGTAGCTCAGGCTGGCCTCAAATTTATGATTGCTGGTCATCATCTTTCTGATTACTCAGAATACAAACCATGCCTAGCCTCCACAAGGCTTTTGTACTAACTGGGTCAGATTTATCAATCAATTATCTACCATGTAATAAACTAAGAACATTCAGTGATAATTTATACAGCCTTAATAAGCATTTGCATGAACAGCCCCTCACCCTCCACGTCGGCTAATAGTTTCAAAACCTCTTCAGTGTTTCAACAGAAGACACTTAAGTAAGCCTCTCTGCTACGGCTGTTTAGGAAGAACATTGAAGCCAGGCTGTGGTGGCCCACGCCTTTAATCCCAGCACTTAGGAGGCAGAGGCAGGAGGATTTCTGAGTTCGAGGCCATCCTGGTCTACAGAGTGAGTTCTAGGACAGCAAGGACTACACAGAGAAATCCTGTCTCAAAAAACAAACAAACAAACAAAACAAAACAACAACAAAAAAAGGAAGAACATTGAAGAGAAGCCAGCCCTTCCATAGATAAGTGATCGACCCTCCCAGACTAGGCATCCTGACAACCCAAGGTCTTTAAACTCTATGGAACATTTATGGCAAAGCACTTTGGGGGAATTTCTGGAAACAAATGTAATGAAGGCAGACATTGGAGTAGCAACATTTGAGAGAGATGCAAAACGATCAAATGTTACCTGGCTTAAGTTTTCATAAACGTTCCTGTGGGGAGAAAAAGGAAATACATTTCAATAAACATCATATGAAACATTAATTGGAATGCTATATCTTCAATATGTATATTTCTTTTTTTTCCCCAAAAGAAAACTCCATTCTTTATTTATTTACTTCTCATTAAGGGAAGTCTGGGAAAGGTAGAGCATCACATGGACTCCTCCCAAAGGCCTTTTCAGGAAGGTTGCTTCAGAATTTGGTACAAACCATGCCTCCATTTCTCTGGCCAGAGTTACTTTCCCTGGATCACTCTGGTTTTGTTTGGTTTGCCTCCAGGAGTCACTGCTCTGATTCTTGCATTATACACATAAGCACACCTCTTGGCCAAGTGCAATTCAGTTTCATCTCGGACATAAACACCTTCAGCTTTATGAAGAGCCCTCAGAGGCCTTGCTCCTAGCCAGGAAAAATGGCTTTGCACTGCAGCCTTCCAGGTGTATTCACCTTTCAGGAGTCCTGCTCTGCCCCAGCAGGAGTCCTGTTCCAGCAGGCCTCCACAGGCGCCAAGATGGCAAAAGCAAGATACATTGTTTCTAAAACTTTAGGTAGTCTTTTTATATTTTGGTATATAGATATAAAGAATTTGATGTTAAATGTAAAACAAATTCAAACTCTATATAGGTGCTAACTATAGACCAAAGGGTCTATCATTCATTTGCCATCACAGATGGCCAAGGTGTTTGAATCTTAAATGTATATTACCAAGTAAAAGAAGTCAGTCTAAAATATTATATACTATAGAATTCCAACTATATATCATTGTTGAAAATGAGAACCTATAGGAAGAGCTAATTCTTTAAAATGTGATTTCTGTGGGCCAGGTAGGAGAGAAGAATGCATGTGTGGAATGCAAATACTTTAGAATCATGAGAATGTGGTACCAGGATGATAGAGGTCCACCATTAGGCATTTGTCTATGCTCCTGGAAAATACAGTATAAAGACTGGACTTGTGGTGCTCAAGCATTGATATTGTCTTATCAATTCAAAGAAATACACCACTCTAGGAACCCATCTTGATAATGGGTGTGTGAGTGAGTATTTACAATATAAATGAAATGAAAAGTCAGAAAAATTAATCTGATATTCACATACCTTAATAAAAAAAAATCAAGTCGGGCAGTGGTGGCACACGCCTTTAATCCCAGCACTTGAGAGGCAGGTGGATTTCTGTGTTCAAGGCCAGCCTGATCTACAGAGTGAGTTCCAGGACAGCCAGGGCTACACAGAGAAACCCTGTCTTGAAAATAGAATTTTGAATATTATTCTTTTCTTTTATTTATTTTGTTTGGTTTTTCGAGACAGGGCGAATAGATGTATTTATGCAAATCATGATGTGAATAATGCATTTTTGTGATTGATGTTTTTTAAGCTGGAGCTAAATACTCTGAAAGCCTTCATTATTATCTTTATATGGTGCTTTACTTACACAGATGTGAAATACCACAAGAAGCAAATATAAGAATTATCCACAGTCAGATGCCGTTCCTCTTCCTGGATGTAAGAGAAAATACAAATGAAAAATTATGTAATATTTGAAATAGATTCAGGTATTGACACAAGCCTGAATGTCATAGAGGGCTGTTCCTTACCTAAGAATAGAGCAAGTACCTCAGCTGGGCAGTGAGATGTGTGCCTTTAATCCCAGCACTTGGGAGGCAGAGGCAGGTGGATTTCTAAGTTTGAGAAACTCAGCCTGGTCTACAGAGTGAGTTCCAGGACAGCCAGGGCTATACAGAGAAACCCTGTCTCGAAAACCCAAAAGAAAAGAAAAAAAAAAAAAAGAATAGAGCAAAATATATATTTTTTTAAAGATTCATTTTTTATTTATTTTATGTGTATGAATACACTGTAGCTGTACAGATGGCCGTGAGCTATCATGTGTGTGGCTGCTGGGAATTGAACTCTGGACTTCTGCTGGCCCCCGCTTGCTCTGGCTCCACTCCAGCATAATTCACTGTAGCTATCTTCAGACGCACCAGAAGAGGGCGTTAGATCTCATTATGGGTGGTTGTGAGCCACCATGTGGTTACTGGGATTCCAACTCAGGACCTTCGGAAAAGCAGTCAGAGCTCTTACCTGCTGAGCCATCTCGCCAGCCCGCAAAATAGATTTTTTACTAGAATTAATACCACACCTCCAGAAGGTGCTTGAGGTTTTGTCTTTTCTGTTTATCGTAATGCTAGGTGCTGGCCTCCAAGATCTGGAGTCTGCAAATAGCCTTGGGGACCATGCACCCAAGTTAACTCTGATTGATGAATCAATATATTGGCAGCCAATAGCTGACCAGAACAGAGATGGGTAGGGTTTAGACTCTTGGGCTTGAGAACCATGAGGTTCTCAAGAAAGAGAAATAGGGAAAAGCTACCACAGGATAGAAGTAGTGGAGAAGGATAAGAAGAAGGTGCAGGAGAGGAAGGAGGGAGAGAGAGAGGAGAGAGAAAGGAGAGAGAGAAGAGAGAAAGAAGAGAGACAGCATACAGAGAGAGAGGGAGGGAGAGAGAGAGAGAAAGGGAGGGAGGGAGGAAGGGAAGGAGGAAGAGAGGGAAAGGAGATGAGATAGGAATAAAGAAAACTTGCTCTGTAGACAGGCCAATTGGAGCTAAGAGCAGCCCAGATGACACACAGAAATAATGAGTGACAGCAGCTTGGGGTTATCAATCAATAGGGGAATAGATCCTAACAACATGGAAGATAGGCAGCTGTCCAGCTAGTATACTGCCTAAGGCATATTTAAAAATAGAAATATAGCCGGGCAGTGGTGGCTCACGCCTTTAATCCCAGCACTTGGGAGGCAGAGGCAGGTGGACTTCTGAGTTGGAGGCCATCCTGGTCTACAGAGTGAGGTCCAGGACAGCCAGAGATACACAGAGAAACCCTGTCTTGAAAAACCAAAAAAAAAAAAGAAAGAAATATAAAGGATGTGTGTGCTTTCATCAGGGAGCAGAGATGCTCAAGGGTGGGAAGGCCCCATGTCAGGAATTATGAACAGATACTTAGTGCAGAAGGTCTTTAACTCCTCAGCTTCTCTGTATGGGCTGGACTACATGGCAAGTCTGGCGACTTGCCCTCCTCACTCTCTCTATCCTATTTTTCTCCCGTGTTCACACTCAACTCTATCATTCTTCTGGCTCAGAAGTTCTCCACCACCCAGGGGACAGAGTATGTCTGACAGTGTGGAAATGATTTAGGTTGTCACACTATCTGTCTGTTTTGCACATCAGCAGAGTCAATGTCACTTTCATTCATCTGCATTCACACACTCCCCTGAATTGAAGGAAAGGAAGTGGAGTAAAATAGAAGTCTCAAATTTGCCTTTGGTCTTGGCCGTCGCTGACGCCATGTGTGACTTGGACTTATTCATCCAAGAGTGCCATTAACGGCCTCTAGCATACTAACGGATGAAGAAGCTAAGTAGTAGGGATTGCGGCACTAGCTAGATGGTGCGACACTGGCAAGTATGCACAAGGCCTTGGGTCCAACCCTAGGCATAATGAGTGAGTGAATGAATGAGTGAGTGAGGTAACAATTAAAAATAGAAACTGAAAACTCAGATATCATTTCACAATTTATACTGACATGAAAAAAAACGACAAACTGGCAAAAACTTTCAAATCGCTGTTATTTTTTAGTTACGACTAAAACTGTTTAAAGCAATTTGTGATAATTCTTTTTTTGTTGTTGTTTTTTGTTTTTGTTTTTGTTTTTTGTTTTTCGAGACAGAATTTCTCTGTATATCCCCAGCTGTCCTGAACTCACTCTGCAGACCAGGCTGGCCTTGAACTCAAAACTCCTCCTGCCTCAGCCTCCCAAGTGCTGGGATTAAAGGCATATCGTACACCACCACTCCCAGGCTATATAAGTGTTTTATTGTCCTGAAAGAGCCCAAATTGTACTTGTGATTGCTTTTCAAGATTCAAATATAATATCACTAAAATCAACTTACTTGGGTTCCAGAAACTGCTGCTATCCTGTGAGTTCCAGACCTTTTGCAGTGTAGTTTTGTCTTGGGTGATCTAGTGTCCAGAAAGAACAGAGAAGAAGAAAGAATTGCAAGTGCATATGAGGCTGATTAAAAATCCACCCACAACTTTTAAGCTTAAGCAATTCAATTGGATGCTAGAAGAAAAAAAAAAGATAAAAATATCCTCTAATACAGCAACTGTCTAAGCTGCTGTTCCATTGATGAAGGGACACCATGACCAAGACAACTCCTAGACAAGAAAGCAGTTAGTTGGGGGTCTGCTTATAGTTTCCAAGGTTTAGTTTACTATCACGGTGCGGAGCAAACAAGCGCTGGGTCAGTAGCTGAAACCCAGCAACAGCAGGCCAGGAGAGACACTGGGCTAGGCATGAGCATTTAACCTTAAAGTCCCACCCCAAGTGACGCACCTCCTCCACAAGGACACACCTATTACAACAAGGAATACCTTGAAAACCTCCTAATCCTTCCAAAGAGTCAGCTGGGGACTAAACTGACAAATGCATAGCCTATTGGAGAGCAGGGTGGGGCCGGAGCTATTTTCATTCAAACCTCCAAGGAGCAGATTTATATGAAGTCAGAGCTTTGAAGTCTGAATGTCTGCACTATGTGAACAAATGTTATTTTTACAATGTAGGAAAGAATGGATGTCTATATAGGGCAAAGCAACAACAACAAACTTACGTTGTGTTTTCAACTTTACAAGTTTCCGGTACTTTCCACGATGTAAATGCCTTTCCTTCGTACTCTAGGTTAATCTAAGAAATGAGATGAAAATTTCATGTTAATAAAAACAACAACAAAACACTGTTAATCTCAGTGTTAGGTTGTGGATTCAAATATCTGGTTTATATTGCTTTAAAAGAACGACAACTAAAATTCAGTTCCTTTGATATTATGTGTAGTGGGCTGCTTGTATTCTAGTGCTAATTTGGGTCCCTCGAATCTGTTTCCCAGATAGAGGAGAGAGTCTGCAGATAAGACACTGAGGAGTCCTGCACCCAGTTAATTCTGATTGGTAAACAAAGATGTCAGCAGGCAATAGCTGGGGAGAAGAGACAAGCAAGGTTTAGTGTGGAGAGCCTTTTGGGGTGCCAGTTGGCAGGAATCTGACATTAGGGCATGATAAGTAAGTTTCAGCAAGAATCTAACTTTAGACTACAATAGGGAAGTAGGTTAAGGCAGGAATTTTTGTTTTTGTTTTTGTTTTTCAAGACAGGGTTTATCTGGGTAGCCCTGGCTGTGTTGGAACTCACTCTGTAGACCAGGCTGGCCTCGAACTCAGAAATCTGCCTGCCTCTGCCTCCCAAGTGCTGGGATTAAGGGTGTGTGCTACCACTGCCCAGCCTAAGGCAGGAATTTTAATCTTAGGGTGGCACAAAAGAAGTAGGCTTCAGGCAAGATTTGGGGCTTGGACAAGGAAGTTGGCTCAAGTATTTTGGTCATTCTGACAAGCCGTTTTAAAAACTTTCAAAGGAGTGAGGAATCATGGGACTTTGCTTACAGCCTTGCTAGTTCCTTATTGTACTGCTCACCCTTAATACTTGCATGTAATTAAAATGATATAAAAGCAGATTGGAAAAATTAAATTTGCCTTCAGTCTCAGAATTGACTGGGGTCATGCTACAATGTTGTCTTTCTTTTCCTTTTTTTTTTCTTTTTTTAAAGATTTATTTTATTGTATTTATGTATATGAGTACACTGTAGCTGTACAGATGGCCGTGAGCCATCATGTGTGTGGCTGCTGGGAATTGAACTCCGGCCCTGCTCTCTCTGGCGTAATTCACTGTAGCTGTCTTCAGACGCACCAGAAGAGGGTGTCAGATCTCATCATGGGTGGTTGTGAGCCACCATGTGGTTGCTGGGATCTGAACTCAGGACCTTTGGAAGAGCAGTCAGTGCTCTTACCCGTTGAGCCATCTCGCCAGCCCCTTCTTTTCCTTTTTAATCCTCACTCCTGCACTGGAGAACCTGTTGGCTGACTTAGGAAGCTTGGAGAGTTTAGGTTCCCCACTTGGAGCCATGAGGAAGAGGAAGGAGAATCAGAAAGCAGCCATAATGAAAGAGGAAGAACAAGCAGGAGTGAGAAGGAGAGCTGCCATGCGATAGCTGAGCCATTAAAAAAAAAAATGTGGCCATGTGGGCTGGCCAATCGGAGTGAAGAGCAGCCCAGATGGAACACAGAAATTCCTAAGTAATAACTCTACACTGTCGGTAGGAAAATAGATTTTAAGAGCATGAAGGGTGGGTAATTGCTGCTGCCTCAGGCATATTTAAAAATACAAAGCTGTGTGTCTTTCATTCAGAAATATAAATGGTCAAAGGCAGGAAGAAACCCCATGCTGGAAGTTTTAAAATATTACTACCATTCAGCAAAGTAGAATGTCAAAGGAGAATTTGTGACACACCAGCAGTCGATAAACCTGAGGCTGGAGAGATGGCACCTCCTGGGGTGGGGGAAATATTGATTCCCAGCACACACCACACACAGCAGATTCATAAGGACCTGTAACTTCAGTTCACACACACACACACACACACACACACACACACACACACACGAGCTTGCACAAGAGAGGGAGGGATGGGGAGGGAGACAGGGGGGTTGGGGGATACGGAGAGAGAAAAGGAGTGGGAGTGCAATCCAGTGTGTTTGGGTCAAATATATAACACCCAGACAAACAGAATAAGCCATATAGAGAAAGTCCTAAAATTAATCAATATAAAAATTTACATTTTACTCTCACGTAGATCATTTAGCAAAATCGACCACATTTATAAACAAAGGCTTAACCAACCTCAATGAAGTATTGTTAATATATACTTGCCTTAGTTAGGATTTCTATTGCTGAGATGAGAAACCATGAACAAAAGGCAAGTTGGGGAGGGAAGAGTTTATTCAACTCACACTTCCATGTTGCTGTTCATCACCAAAGGAGGTCAGGGTGAGAGGTTAAAATTTTCAAACTGTACTGTGGGAACTTAGCCGTTAGTTGAACTCAATGGGAGACTAGCTCCCAGGACTTAGAAGAATGAGAAACTGGCTCCAAGAACTTAGAATAATGGGAGACCAGCTCCCAGGACATAGAAGAATGGGAGAGCAGCTCCCAGAGCTTAGAGACTGGAGTGGCCTGGCAGGAAAAAGAAAAATGAGGTAACAAACAATTGCCAGGTGGCTAACCTGCTTCTGAACCCTAGCACAAGCCAGCACCAATCAGAGACTACCCTGTACTTTCCCCTGCCTTAGTTTCCCCCTTTTCCCTAGCAACTGTGTGGGTATAAGAACCTGTTTAAATTTTTGCTTGATGCCAGACTCCTCTACCCCTGCTTGGGATATGAGTCTCGCCCAGCGCTGAATAAAAGAACCTCTTGCTGATTGCATCAAGTACATGTCTTGGTGGTGTTTGGGGTTGTCGTTCCTGAGCCCTGAGTGTGGGGTCCTCCCCCCCCCCATTCCTTAACAGCCCTAACAGATGGTGTGTTGGCCGGGAAGGGTTGACCACCCTGCACCAACAAGAACACTCTTGGAGGTAAGCTGAGGTCTGCCCCCTCCCCCCACCCGTCTGTCTGCTCCTGTGTCTATCTGCTCCCCGTTCTGTCTGTGCCTCCTTTAGCAATCATTGTTACTTTCGGTTCTACAGTTTAGCATCTGTGATTTGTTTCTGTGGTTTTGTGGTTTTGGCGACTGCTGATACGGTGCTTGTTGGCCTGGCCAGCTACAGGTTGCCCATCTTGAGGGATGCCTCAAGAGGGGAATACATACGGGAACCCTCCTCTGGTATTTTGGAGGAGTGTCACACTTTGGTTGAGTGGAGTGGCACTCGGAGGCCCGTCAGATAATTTCAGTTTCTTTCAGTGTTCTCGGAGTGTGCATCAGGCTTTTTATTCCATTTTTACTGCCTTTTTGGTGTGTGTGTGGACGTTGACGGTGGGACAGGCTATTGTAACTCCCCTGACATTGACCTTGGAACACTGGATGGACGTTAGAGACCATGCTCATAACCTCTCAGTCAAAATAAAGAAGGGACCTTGGCAGACGTTCTGCTCTGCTGAATGGCCTGCCTTTAACGTAGGATGGCCACCAGAGGGAGTATTTGACTTAGAAGTGATATGAGATGTTGAAGATGTTTTCTTTCGACAGAGACCGGGAAACACCCCAATCAGCAACCATATATCACTGTGTGGGAGGACTTGACCTACAATCCTCCGCCATGGGTCCGGATACCTAAAACTCCTGGTAAGCCAGGTTCCCGAGTCCTGGCTCTGCAAGACCACCAGACCTCTAATAATGAGGAGCCCTCCTGAGTGGCTCGAGTGGCTCCCATGCAGATTTACCCTGACACCCAGTCAGACCTCCTTCTCCTAGACTCTCCTCCTCCCCATTACCCACCAACTCTACCTCCCCAACCTCATCCTGCACCACCTCCCCAAAAGGCAGCAGTGGCCTCAGCGCCTCCAGAGAATTTTACAGGCCCTGCCCAAGGGACCGGCAGTCGCAGGGGAGTGCCTCCCGAGAATGCTCAGATCCTTCAGTTGCGTGCCTTTGGCCCTTTTCATCTGACGATCTATATCCTTTTTCTGAGGACCCCACCAGACTAACTTCTTTGGTGGAGTCACTTACGTTTTCTCACCAGCCCACCTGGGATGACTGTCAACAGCTCTTGCAGACCCTCTTTACAACAGAAGAACAAGAGTGGATCCTAATGGAGGCTCAAAAGCATGTTCCAGAAGCTGATGGGCAGCCATCTATCTTACAGAACATCATAGATGCTGGGTTCCCTTTAGAGCATCCCAATTGGGATTATAATTCCCCTGAAGGGAGAGAAGGGCTGCGTGTCTACCATCAGACTCTCGTGACAGGTCTCAAAGGGGCAGCAAGGAAGCCCATCAATTTGGCTAAGGTAAGAGAGGTGGTCCAGGGGCCAACTGAGTCCCTGTCTGTGTTTCTGGAACGACTTATGTAAGCCTATAGTAGGTATACCCCTTTCAACTCTGCTTCTGAGGGGCAACAGGCGGTGGTTGCCATGTCGTTCATGGAACAGGCAGCCCCAGACATTAAGCGTAAGCTGCAGAGACTAGAAGGATTGCAGGACATGACTCTGAAAGATTTAGTGAGGGAAGCAGAAAAAGTATATTATAAGAGAGAAACTGAGGAAGAGAAGGAGCAGAGGAAGCAGAAGGAGCAAGAAGAACATGAGAATAAGAGGGAAAAGAGGCAGAGCCAGAATTTAACACGGATCTTGGCTGCAGTAGTAGGAAAAAGTCCTCATGTAGAACCCAGGGAGAAGACAGGGCAGGTAGGGCACCTGGGCGACACTCGCCGCAGACCTCTTGACAAAGATCAATGTGGATATTGCAGAGAAAAAGGACACTGGGCCCGAGAGTGTCCTAAAAAAAAGGAGCAAGCCACACCACGAGTCCTAGCCCTCAGAGAAGAAGATTAGAGGGGCCAGGGCTTGGAACCCCTCCCCTGAGCCTAGGGTAACTTTAACCGTGGAGGGGAAGCCTGTAGATTTTTTAGTAGATACCAGAGCTCAACATTCTGTATTATTACAGCCTATGGGAAAGACAAAAAAAAGAAAAAACTTGGGTAATGGGTGCAACTGGACATCAACAATATTCTTGAACTCCTAAAACAGTAGTAGATTTGGGAAGAGGACAAGTGACTCACTCGTTTTTGGTGATTCCAGAATGCCCCACCCCACTTCTGGGATGGGACCTGCTGACAAAAATGGGTGCTCAGATCTTCTTTACCCCTCAGGGGCCTGAGATAATAGCAGAAGGATCAAAACTAGGCACTATGGTTTTGACTCTCTCACTGGCCGATGAACACCACCGGCTACTAGAAACTAAGGTCTTGGCCTTGACAGTTCAGCAGCAACAGAAATGGCTGGATGAGTTTCCTGAAGCTTGGGCTGAGACTGCGGGCTTGGGACTAGCAACTCAGGTGCCCCCAGTGGTAGTAGATCTCAAGGTTACTGCTGTCCCCATTTCAGTGTGACAGTATCCCATGAGCAGGGAAGCCAGGGAAGGGATCCGTCCCCACATCAACTGCCTTCTCCAACTAGGGGTTTTGCATCCCTGCGGGTCTCCCTGGAACACCCCCTGCTGCCAGTTAAAAAAACCTGGCACTGGAGACTTCAGGCCAGTCCAGGATCTAAGAGAAGTAAATAAAAGAGTCCAAGATATTCACCCCACCCTGCCCAACCCTTATAACCTACTGAGCTCCTTACCACCTGACAGACAATGGTATACTGTTTTCGACTTAAAAGATGCATTTTTCTGTTTAAAGTTACATCCAGATAGCCAACCCTACTTTGCCTTCAAGTGGAGAGATGCAGAAGGAGGGCAGTCAGGCCAACTGACCTGGACACGGCTGCCACAGGGGTTTAAAAATTCCCCAACTCTCTTTGACAAAGCACTACACCTAGACCTTGCTCCCTTCCAGATGGCTAATCCTCAATGTACCGTTCTTCAGTATGTTGATGACCTTTTATTAGCAGGAGAAGACCAAGCCACATGTCTAGAAGGTACCAAAATGTTACTGAAAAAACTAGCATGCCTGGGATATCGAGCATCTGTTAAAAAAGGTTCAGATCTGCCAGCAAGAGGTAATTTACCTGGGTATAAGCTCAGAGGGGGAAAGAGATGGTTGACAGAAGAGTGAAAAAAGACAGTGACCCAGATTCCTGCCCCAACCACCCCCCAACAAGTGAGAGAGTTTCTGGGAACAGCAGGCTTCTGCCAGCTGTGGATCCCTGGGTTTGCCAGTCTGGCAGCCCCCTTGTACCCACTGTATTAGTCAGGGTTCTCTAGAGTCACAGAACTTATGGTAGTCTCTATGTAGTAAAGGAATTTATTGATGACTTACAGTCTGTAGTCCAACTCCCAATAATCAACTCCCAACAATGGCCGGCAGCAGCTGTGAAATGGAAGTCCAAGGATCCAGCAGTTGCTCAGTCCCACAAGGCAAGCAGATGAAGCAGAGAGAGCCTTTCTTCTTCCAATGTCCAGCAATAGGTCTCCAGAAAAAGGTGTGGCCCAGATTAAAGGTGTGTGCCACCACACCTTTAATCCCACATGACCTTGCTTGAACT
>NW_022196891.1:74919560-74924117 GCF_008632895.1 Mastomys coucha | reverse complement strand
ACAGAGAGAAAGAGAAAGTCAACAAAGCTGGTTTGAATCATGGTTCAATAAGTCGCTTGGTTCACTACCCTGATATCCTCTCTAATGGGCCCTTTAATAATCCTGTTCCTTTTGCTGACCTTTGGGCCTTGCATTTTAAACAGGCTGGTAGGATTTATCAGAGAAAGAATTAGTACGGTTCAGGTACTCATGCTCCGTCAACAGTATCAATACTTAAAAAGATCAGAATCAGACATTCTAGGATTAGAACTAGTTCCAATAGAAGAGGAGGGAATGAGAGGTTAAAATTTTCAAACTGTACTGTGGGAACTTAGCCGTTAGTTGAACTCAATGGGAGACTAGCTCCCAGGACTTAGAAGAGTGAGAAACTGGCTCCAAGAACTTAAGAATAATGGGAGACCAGCTCCCAGGACATAGAAGAATGGGAGACCAGCTCCCAGAGCTTAGAGACTGGAGTGGCCTGGCAGGAAAAAGAAAAATGAGGTAACAAACAATTGCCAGGTGGCTAACCTGCTTCTGAACCTTAGCACAAGCCAGCACCAATCAGAGACTACCCTGTACTTTCCCCTGCCTTAGTTTCCCCTTTTTCCCTAGCAACTGTGTGGGTATAAAAACCTGTTTAATTTTGCTTGGGGCCAGACTCCTCTACCCCTGCATAGGATATGAGTCTCGCCCAGCGCTGAATAAAAGAGCCTCTTGCTGATTGCATCAAGTACATGTCTTGGTGGTGTTTGGGGTTGTCGTTCCTGAGCCCTGAGTGTGGGGTCCTTCCCCCCCCCCATTCCTTAACAGCCCTAACAAGGGCAGAAACAGAAACAGGGCAGGAACCTGGAGGCAGGAACTGATGCAGAGGCCATGGACCAGTACTGCTTACTAGACTGCTTTATATGGCTTGCTCAGTTTGCCTTATAGAAGCCAGGACCACCATTCCAGGGATAGCACCACCCACCACGGGCTTGGCCCACCTCCACTGATCACCAAGTGAGAAAATGCCTTCCAGCTGGATCTCTCGGAAGCATTCCCTCAAGTGAAGCTCCCTCCTATCTGATGACTGTACCTTATGTCAAGTTGATACAAAAACCAGCCAGTACAATACTATTCTTTTCAATATTAGCGAAATAAAATCAGAAGTCCTGATAAACTTAGGTGGAAAAAATTCTAGAGTGTCTGTAGTCTTAAAGCAAAAATAAATCAAAGTGGATTGCTTAATGATTCTTTGAAGAAAACAATGTAAGTCAAATAATATTTGCAAAAAAATCTGTGGGATCATTTTGTTATCAAAATTTACCATATATAAGTAATGGCTAAAAGGATATTTATAGTATTATATGTGTATAAAAGAAATATATTGCTGGGCAGTGGTGGTGCACGCCTTTAATCCCAGCATTTGGGAGGCGGAGGCAGGCAGATTTCTGAGTTCGGGGCCAGCCTGGTCTATAGAGTGAGTCCCAGGATAGCCAGAGCTACACAGAGAAACCCTGTCTCGAAAAACCAAAAAAAATAAAAATAAAAATAAAATAAAATAAAATAAAATAAAAGATATTCCATACTTACAGAACTCCTGGTACTGAAAATGGAGTACTCTGGGCTATTCATGTAGTATCTGTGGAGGGAAAGGCAGTATGTCAATATTAACAGCAGTTTCTCCTTGACATATGAAAGATTCTACACATGGTCAGGGGATGCCCAGGCTTCCAAGTGCTCTGCCCTCCCTGGGAAATGAATCTAGAGCTAAGAGTTACGTCAGTGACTGCTACCCATCAGTCTGGCTGCTCAGGGCTTGCTCAGTTCAGGAGGCATTAAAATGGCATGAGAGGTAAGTTGCCTTCCTTATTCATTTTGATTTTGAAACAGGCATGGCCCTGACTAGTCTAGCAATCACTATGTACCCCAGGCTAGCCTCAGATTCCTGGTACATCAACTGTCTCACTCCTTCTCCTTAGTACTTGGATTTCAGGCACCCACTTGCCATACTGGATATATTTACTCTTGACTCTTTCGCTTAATGAATTCAGCTAGAATTTAGAAAGCCAAAAGACTGGAGTTTCAGAAACCAACAGTTTTCATCTTAGAACACTAGAAACAAAACTTTTAAGTCCTTGCTCGTGATCATGTTTATACTATTCATTATCCAAGATACCTTAATTTCAACATAACTCACCATCTCAAGAGGCATTCTGGATGAGAAATATAACAAAAGCCAGTGTACAGGTAACTAATTAAATGTCGTCAAGTAATCACAAAATACAAGAATGGACAAAATTCATTTTCATAAAATATTTAACTCCAAACCTCTGTAAAATAATGATCAGCAAAGTATTTTTACATTCTTTTTGCTAATTCCTTAAAATCTGATGTATGTATTACATTTAAAATCCATCTCAATTTGAATTGTATTTCTTTTTTTTTTTAAAAGATTTATTTATTATTATATATAAGTATACTGTGGCTGTCTTCAGACACACCAGAAGAGAGTGTAAGCTCTCATTAGGGATGGTTGTGAGCCACCGTGTGGTTGATGGGAATTGAACTCAGGACCTTTGGAAGAACAGTCAGTGCCCTTAACCACTGAGCCATCTCTCTAGCCCCTTGAATTGTATTTCAAAACCTCAAAGGTCACGAGTGGTTGGAGAAACTCATAAAACTGTAGAGAATTTTTTTTATGTCTTATGGACGTGACACGTGTCACTCATAAATCTCATGGCCTATGGCTTCGGCAGGAAATAGGTGAAACATCCAGGAAGCAGGAAGAATCCTGGGATAGAGCAAGGCGAGGCAAGGCAGCAGGGAAGATTCACCCAGGGAAAATGTGATGAGATGAGCACATGGTACTTGAGCACCGGTAACCGGACACATGGTAGAAGGTAAATCAGGATAAATGAGTTAATTTATGATCTAGTCAGAGAAGAGCCTGGCTATGGGCCTGGGAGGTAGAACCGGACCTAACTTTTATATTAAAACATCTTAATATTTTTCTGCTTTCCCGTCTGTTTGATAATCTACTTCACATCTACCCTGCATATTAATTGCCATTGGAATGTGTCCACTCCTAAAATTTTAAGTCGGAAACATTCTTCCCGTGTGTAGGTGCTACAGGTTGGTCTTGTGCACTGTGTCTTCAGATGCTCATGTCTGTGCGCTGAGATCTGGCTGCAGTCCCGACACGGGCATAGCCATGATTATTAAAGAATCTCCTGTCTCTGTGTGGTGTAAAGAATGCTCTCCAGTTGTATTGGTTAATAAAGAGCTGATCAGCCAATGACTGGGCAGAGGAGATAGGAAGGCTGGCCAGGGGGCAGAGAGAGGGGAGGGTGGCATGAGAGATGGAGAGAAGAGGAAGAGAAGAGAGAGAAGACAGAAGAAGGAATCCACCATGAGGCAGGGGAAGGTCCAGGAGGAGGTCACCTTGAGCAGGTGGCCAAAAGGAGTTTGCCCTGAGGACAGACAGACAGGAGTAGCCAAGGCCAGATCAAATGCAAGTAACAGGCGAGTGGCTGGGAAATAGCCAGACTAGCACAGAGGGTGTGGATACATGAATATATGCCCACTTATTGTGCTTAAGGCTTGTTGGATAAATCTAATCGGTCTCTGTGACTCATTCCTTGGAAGCTAGGTCAGGGATTAGAAAAAACAAAAACAACTTTAAATTTTCTCCTACATAGGAGGAAGTTGCTAGGATGCTTTTATTTAATTCTTTTATCAAAATCACACAAGCATTAATAATTCTCTGAATTCTTTTTTCTTTTTTCCTTTTTGGTTTTTCGAGACAGGGTTTCTCTGTGTAGCCCTGGCTGTCCTGGAATTCACTCTGTAGACCAGGCTGGCCACGAACTCAGAAATCTGCCTGCCTCTGCCTCCCAAGTGCTGGGATTAAAGGCGTGCACCAACAGATATTCACCATTAGTAGACATTTTATATGAACATGTACAGATCAAAAAAGAAAACACGTGCTTTTATACGGCACTATAAATTTAAATGAAAAAGATTTTCACCATACTTTTTCCCCCCCAGCAACTTCCAACCATCTTTCACTTTCTATGGATTTAATATAAGATCCTTTACATTGTATTTGGAAGTGTCAGGGGAAAGAAAATACAAGTGGCAGTTTTGGCATTTTAACTAACAGCGTTGAAGTATGCAGTGTAATTTCTGAATGTGCTGGTGGTAAATGATGATGCTCCCTTTCCTGACAATGTTTTGGTTACCTCATCCTCCATCAGTTCCACTTCACCCTGGGGCTGGCATCAGGGAATGGGACCAAGGAATGTTATAAAAGTTGCATATAACTTACTAATCTAGATGGCTCTGTTAATCACAGTGCCTTCTCTTTCCTGCCTCCTTCTTTGTGTCAACTACTTAATATGTTAATGTCGGAACTAGATCTGAGAAGACTTATAGATGAGGGGTATGCAGATGAGTTATGGTCCTGGCTTAGATTTCTAGCCCTGGGCTCCTCCAAAAAATTAAAGTGGCTGGGCGGTGGTAGCATACGCCTGTAATCCCAGCACTTGGGAGGCAGAGGCAGGCAGATTTCTGAGTTTGAGGCCAGCCTGGTCT
>NW_022196891.1:74909882-74919464 GCF_008632895.1 Mastomys coucha | reverse complement strand
AAAAAAAAAAAAAAAAAAAAAAAAAAATTAAAGTGACTTAATTGACTAACCTTTGACTTTTCCTTCATCTCTTACTGGATAAATCCCTTCCTAGTTTTATGGTTCTTTTCCCCCAACTTCTAGAATTTATGTGTTATGCCTTTTAGGTGAACCATTTTATGTCAACCTTGTGCCTATTTATGTATAAAATGAAAAAATATTTTTTGGACTAAAATCATTCTACTCATTACAAGTTTGTCTCCATACATCTGTGGGAAAACTAGAGGAAATATATTCTTTAGAAGAATACTCAGAATATTTATAAGACTTCATCACTGCTGCGTAGTGGTGGCACAAGCCTTTAATCCCAGCACTCAGGAGGCAGAGGCAGACGGATTTCTGAGTTTGAGGTCTACAGAGTGAGTTCCAGGACAGCCAGGGCTACACAGAGAAACCTTGTCTCGAAAAACCAAAAAAAAAAAAAAAAAGTAAAAAAAATCATGACATTGAGAGGACGACTTGGGGCAAAGCTCAGATATAGAGCATGAGCTTAGCATGTACCCCTGGGTTCAATCCTGAATGTAAAATAAGTGGGGTGGGGCAGGAGATATGGTGTTTAATATCATCAGCTAGACAGCCAGCCACTGCATTAGACAAAACACATTATCTTCACTGTAAAAAAGAAGTTATCAAATCTTCAGGTGCCGGAGTTAGATTACTGTAAGCCAGTGAGTGCTCTTAACTACTGAGCCATCTCTCCAGCCCCTAGATTTGATATTTAATTCAGACTTTATTTTTTAACAGGTAATACATCCCTTGGGAAAAAGAACCCCTCTCTCCTTGTAAAGAACACTTTACAATTGTTTGATTTCTCTTTCGTTTTTGTTTTTTTGATACAGGGTTCTCTGTGTAGCTCTGGCTGTCCTGGAACTCTGTGGACCATGCTGGCCTTAAACTCAAAGATCCTCCCAAGTGCTAGGATTAAAGGCATGTGCCACCACATGCTGGCTCGATTGTTTGAATCCTTCTTGGCCATGTTAAAGGTTAATTGTGGGTGGGCGGGATTCTTATTTTTATATAGCATACTTAAAGAATCTAATTTTCTAGTTTACGGAACTTTTTTCTTCTTTGAGACAGGGTTTCTCTGTACAGCTCTTGCAGTCCTAGGAGCTCGCTCTGTAGACCAGGATGGCCCCAAACTCACAGAGATCTGAGGGCCTCTACTTCCGGAGTGCTGGGATTAAAGGTGCAAGCCATCACAGTCTGGTTTACGGTGCATTTTAACCCTTGTGAAACCTAAAATATTGCCGGGCGGTGGTGGCACTCGCCTTTAATCCCAGCACTTGGGAGGCAGAGGCAGGCAGATTTCTGAGTTCGAGGCTAACCTGGTCTACAGAGTGAGTTCCAGGACAGCCAGGGATACACAGAGAAACCCTGTCTCGGGGAAAAAAAAAAAAAAGGAAACCTAAAATATTTTGATATCCCTTTCAAGGTAGGGATTACTGAATACTGAACCTGCTTTAAAGATCTCTCAGGACTTAATAACATCGTCGGTTTCTAAATCAATACTGTATACGGAAACTAATTTCTCCTTAATATAAGTCAGAAGTAATGTGCCCTTCCTTAGCCATCTCTGATTCTACTTTGGGGAGGAAGAAGGATACAGGTACAGGAAGAAGTTAAGAATTCATCTGAGAAGGGAAAGCTGGGCTTCAATACCCAGTAGCAAACAGAAAAGAAAAAAAGTGCATGGTGGGATATGCTCAAAACACATTACTTTCATATCTATATGTGTGTGTGTGTGTGTGTATGTGTGTGTGTGTATGTGTGTGTGTACATATATGTGTATATATTATATATGTGTATATTATATATACACACATGCATATGTGTGTATATAGTGTATATATATTTATTATCCACCTGTCTCTATTATTTTTCTTCTAAATGATCTAAGACAGCAGCATCAAGAAGGTACCACCGCCCTTCTGCAGAACAGCTTTTCAGAGGGCTGACCAGCAACTCATTTCTAAAGACTCCCAGAAGGAGCTCAGGCCATCTGCTGGGTAGCTGAGGACCAAGCGGGGATTGTCAAGGCCAGTGGTCCGGGTTGCATCTTTCTACCTCCACAGAGCTGAGGCACAGCAGCTCAGCCACAACAGCAGCGCCACCGTCACCTGCCGGGTCAACATGGCGCCAATCCCTCCTCTGAGCAACCGCCTCTGCAAGGCCTGGAGGGCAGGCTTCCGTTGGCCTGTGCACTACGCATGCGCAGGGATCAAGAGTTTAAGTGTTCTTGCGCGCAGGGAGTCAAGTCTCTTGGCTTACCCTGAAGTTCGCTGCTGGGTGAACTCAAGAACCCAGTTTTTAGGACAAAAACTAAATCTTGAAAACTCCGAGGTGACCTAATAAAAGAGAAATTATAACTGATTATCGTTTTGTTTTTCTCTGTAGTCTCCTGTAGCTCAGCCCAGCATCTATCTCTGTGTAGCCTAGAATAGCCTGGAACTCAGAAACTATATCTATCTAATTATAAAATCTATATCTAATTTTAAAATGGAACAAAGTTATTTTTCTTGTTTTCATGGGGGAATATGAACAAAAATGAAGTCAAGGCTGGTTCCTGCCACTGAAACCCAAGTACATGAGATAGCATTTTTGCTGTCAAAGGCTTTGTAAACTTGTAATAAATTGAGACAAACTCAATCATCTTATAGCAATGTGATGCCCATGTTGAGGGAAGCCATGGAATCTTCATTTTTTTTTGTATCGTCACTATAAGCAGGAAACAGCTCAATGTTGCTAGCAATGCAGGTATACTAAGTCAAATTTAATTTTACTAAAGTTTAGTATTAGAGAAAGTGTGGGCTGGTCTTTTTGTCCTATCCACTGAACTTTATCTCTGAAGAGACTGTTTTGCAATGTGTTAATCCCAAAGATGGGAGAAATAAAACTACCAGCCCAAATCAATTTAATTAAAGCAGGCAACTAACTAAAGCAAGGTTTTTTTATTTGTATATATTGCTCCCTCCCCCAAGTCAGGTTTCAAGAAGTTGGAGTTGGAAATTAGGAAGACAAGGCTTTTTGTTTGTTTGTTTGGTTGGTTGGTTGGTTGGTTTTGTGGGTTTTTGTTTGTTTGTTTGCTTGTTTGTTTTTGAGACAGGGTTTCTCTGTGTAGCCCTGGCTGTCCTGGAACTCAGAAATCTGCCTGCCTCTGCCTTCCAAGTGCTGGGTTTAAAGGGGTGTTCTACCCCTGCCCAGCGACAAGGTTTTTATAGAGCTTGGGTAAGGGGGTTAACAAATGGGCAATCTGGTGGACAAAACAGGTAGCCCTACTCAGGCAGAAAATAAGAGTAACAAGTAATAAGTTCGTCATAAGGACCTCCGGGAGCAAACACATGGTAGTGAGGTGGGTAGAATCCAGTAATCACAGAGTTGCAAAACAGTTACTTTTTGAAACAAAGACATGGTTGTTGTTTCCTGGGTCATGCAGTACAGAACCATTGAAAGTTACAGGTGGGGCCTAGCCCTGTCTTTGAGAAACACAGGTGTGACCATAAACAGGAATGAACTTCCTTTGTTTTTACTGTAAGATGACTTTAAGAGGCTGGTGGGATTGCTCAGTGGCCAAGATCACAGCAAAAATCTGTAAGGGGATCTGGCACCCGTTTCTGGCATGAAGGTATGTGTGCATAGCAGAGCACTCACATTTCTCACATACGAGAAAAAAAAGATGGCCGGTAAGTCTAAAATGGAGGCAGGCTGGCTTATCATAGGTACATTGTGCAGGCTTACAGGTGGAGAAAGAAGTGCTAGTGGAGAGAAAACATGGATCAATGGAACCCTGACACTGCCATACTTAAGACTTTAGGCATACTTCATTAGCAATTTAACTGTCTTATTTGTAGAGCTCAGAGACATAAGTGCAAATGGTTGAAATGACAGAAGGGAAGGCAGAAAGCCTCGAGCAGCTTCAGACAGGATAACACCATTATTTGGGAGGAAAAGTTGCAGAGGGATTCCTGCAAGGGCCAGAGAGTATTTACTTACAAGCTGGGGTTGTTACAGGGCAGAAAGTGGGTGAGAGGGTGTCTTAGTTAGGGTTTTAACTGCTGTGAACAGACACCATGACCAAGACAACTCTTATAAGGACAACATTTAATTGAGGCTGGCTTACAGGTTCCAAGATTCAGTCCATTATCATCAAGGCAGGAACCTGGCAGCATCCAGGTAGGCATGGTGCAGGAGGAGCTGGGAGTTCTACATCTTCACCTGAAGACTGTTAGCAGAATACTGATTTCCAGGCAGCTAGGATGAGGGTCTTAAAGCCCATAGCCACAATGACACATCTACTCAAATAAGGCCACACCCACTCCAACAGGGCCTCACCCTCTAATAGTTCCACTCCTTGGCCACCCCATAGGCTGTTCAAACATATGAGTCTACGGGGCCATACCTAAACATAGCATAATACAAAATACATTTATTCCAACTACAAAGGTCCCCACAGTCTATAGCAGTCTCAATAATGTTAAAAGACCAAATTTTAAAGTCTCTTTTGCGATTCATCCAATCACTTAATCCCCAAAGGAAGACAGGAAACCAGTAACTCCAAACTCTGCATCTCCCAGTCTGATGTCAAAGTGGTCTTCAGATCTCCACCTCCTTTTTATCTTTGTTGACTGCAACAACTTCTTTCTTTTGGGCTGGTTCCATTCTCTGTCAGCAGCTTTCCTCAACAGACAACCCATGGCTCTGGCATCTAGAACATCTTGGGGTCTCCAAGGCACCGTCAATGTCACAGCTTCTTGTTTCAATGTCTGGGATCCACACATGATCTAATGGGCTCCTCCAAAGGCTTGGAGTCACTTCTCCAGCTCTGCCTTCTGGAGTACTCTAAGAGCAAGTTGATCCATGCTGTGGTTAGCCCTGGTGCTGTTTGTATTTTAATGCTAATTTCACTTCCCCAAGAAGGGCTGCCTGGGACAAGGGTACTCAGGTGAACCTTCTACCCATTTTAACTTGTAAAATAAAGGCTAGAGCTAGTGATTGGGCAGTGGAAGGGAAGTAGGAGCTGAAAGTTTTAGAGAGAGGGGGAGAGAGGAAGAGAGAAGAAGAGGTACAAGGAACATGGAACAGAAGCATGTGGCCTAAAAAATAAAAAATAAAAAAAAATAAAAAACTCAAGTTGCAAGGGATTTCATAGGTGGGGAATACAGTAGTGCAGTGGTAGATCTGTCCAATCTAGGCATGCAGCTTGTATTCATGTTAATAGAGTTGTGTTTTCCTTACATGGGGCTTATTTGGGTTGGACATTTACCACAAGAAATCGGTGCCCAATGTATCAATTAGAAGAACCCAACTAACCTGAGATAAAAGATCACTGTTCCCCATCCCCAGTATACAGGCTATGTAGGCTGCAGTAGTGTGTAGACTGAAAGCTGACTGGGTCTGAGGGGCCTACAGAGAACTGCTGAGAGGCTCCTTCCCCCAACTGCCAGAGAGCTACAGCTAGGGGCAGCACCCCAGCCTGGAGCTGGATTTGTGCAGCGCCAGGTAAGAATTACAGGGAGGGACAGTAGACCCTGGAGCACAACTGCCTATGAGGTAGTTTTCAGGCAGACACAGTGAACTGATCAGGGCATCTATGCCTGAGAAAGCCTTTCTGTGTTCCTTTCTCCATATCCCCCTTCGTCAGCCTAGGAATCGGACAGCCAGACTGGATCTCTCAACTTCTTGTTTGTACTGCAGGCTGCCTGAAATTACTACACAAGCACAGGTGGCCAGCTGCAACCCAAACACAAGCATAGAAGCCATGGGTCTTTCTACAGTCAGCCCCTCCCTGTGAATAAAAGAATCAGAGGGGGACTGCAGTGTTCTGAATTGAACAGCAGAGGGAGACAACAGTGCAAAGGGTTCCAGACCAGGTAATACATTGGTAATAAAGAGAGATATATAACTTTCTGATACACAGTAAATACTTTTGGGGCTTTATGGGATGATATTGAACGGTTTGACAGGGATGGATTTAAAGGAAACAGACACCTTGTCATTTACTGGTATTGCAATATTTATTCTATTGATTTACTATGTCTTCTCAAAGGACAGGGCCCTAGATTAAAAAAAAAAAAACAAAAAAAAAACAAAAAACCTTGCCTTAATAAAGAGATTACAGGTAATACTAGAACTGAAGACACAGGATTTTATAGCTCAAAATAAGCAACAGAAAGCAGAGCATAAATGTTGGAGCCAGAAGCTGAAAGAGATGCTGGAACAGAAATTTCTGAAGTTCATAGATGAGTCTGAGCAACAGAGAGATAAGCTTAAGACTTGGTAATGTGGCCTAGAGGGAATACTAGAACTAATAAAGGTTCAGGATTTTTTTTAAATTTATTTATTTTTTTTAATTTTAATTTTAATTTTAATTTTTTTATTTTTATATTTTTATTTATTTATTTATTTGTTTGTTTGTTTGTTTGTTTGTTTGAGACAGGGTTTCTCTGGATCACCCTGGCAGTCCTGGAACTCACTCTGTAGCCCAGGCTGGCCTCGAAATCAGAAATACACCTGCCTCTGCCTCCCAAGTGCTGGGATGAAAGGTGTGCACCACCACTGCCCACCCAAGGTTCAAGATTTTATAGGGCAAAATGAGCAACAGAAAGAGGAGAATGAAGGTTGGAGACAGGAGCTGGAAGAGATGCTAGAAAAATGAATTGGACAATTCACAGATCAGACTGAACAGTAAGGAAATAGAGATAAAATTTGGAAGCAAAGTCTAGAGGATAATTTACTAAAGCTAGCAAATCAAAATAAGGCAGAGGATGCAATATCAAAATCACAACATAAAGAGAAGCTAAGATTATGGAAGCAGGGCTTAGAACAGAAGATACAGGAAACTATAGAGCAGCATGAACAATAAAAAGAGAAATTTAAGATGTGGCAACGTGGCCTAGAGAAAACACTAGAATTGAAGACAGAGGAAATTATAGATCAGAATAAGAAACAGAAAGATGAAAATGAAGGTGGGAGACAGGAGCTGGAAAAGCTAGTAGGACCTGCCGCACATTTACAAGGGTTCTCATGGTGGGGAGGCAAGGTGAGGGAGATAGCATGACATAGTAGAGCCAGGGTAGAGAGATTTCCACAGACCAGCTACTTGGTGAAGGTCGTTTTGCTGATGAAGACACTCTGGCATTGTGTCGATTGTCAGCCTTAAAGGCCTAGGACAAGGTCAAGAATCATGGAAAAAGACCTCAACTATTCACCCAAGTCATGCAAGGCCCACAAGAAACCTTCCCTGACTTTTTGCAAAGGCTAGTCTCAGCTGTGGAAAAGAGCGTATCAGATTCAGCAGCAAGAAAAGCAATAATCGAGTCTTAAGCCTTTGAAAATCCAAATGCTATATATACGGAAATAATCAGATCAGTGGGGGCAAGATTAGCATCAATGATGAGTGGATTAGACATACAGATGATGTTGGATCTTGCTTGCCTGATATGACTGTAATATGAGAAGCTGCCAGGCCGGAGAGGTGGCTCAATGGTTAAGAGTACTGACTGCTTTTCCAGAAGTCCTGAGTTCAATTCCCAAGAATCACATGGTGGCTCACAACCATCTGGAATGGGTTCTGATGCCATCTTCTGGTGTGTCTGAAGACAGCTACAGCGTACTCATATACATAAAATAAACAATTCTTAAAGAGAGAGAGAGTGTGTGTGAGAGAGAGAGAGACAGAGAGCTGCCACTAGACACTTAGAGATGACCCAAGATTTCAAATGCTTTCATTGTGGTGAGCAGGTTCATCACAGAAATAACTGCAGAAAAAACCAAAGTAATACCAAAAGAGGGCCTATGTCTTCTGGAATATGTCAAAGATGTGACAAAGGTCTACATTTGACTAGGGAATGTAGAGCAACAACAGACAAATGGGGCAACACTCTGCCAAAAAACTTCTAGAAAGGGCCTCTCGCAGGCCCCAATGCCAGGCAGGGAGATTTCTCTTCCTCAGGACAAGCATCACTGCTTCAAAGTTGTTGTGAGACCAGATAACAAGGCTGAGGCAAGTTTTATAGACTATTCAAAAAACCTAAAAGGGAGTCCAAAATGAAATATTTCAGCAAACTTCTATAGAGAATCAAAGTAAACAATATTGAGATTGAAGGAATGGTTGACACTGGAGCAGATGTCACCATTATCTCTCCAAAATCTTGACCTACAAGTTGGTCACTTCAAGAAGTCGACATCCAGTTTCAAGGAGTTGTGATTTTATCCCAAATAAAGCAAAGCACCAGATGGTTTAAATGTACAGGACCAGAAGGTCAGGAAGGAAAATTGAGGCCATATGTAGCTTATATAGTATGGGGAAGAGATCTATTACACTAGTGGAAAACCCAAATTAGTATCCCTTCACTTTTTAGTGTCTGGCCAGGAAACTAGTCAGGCTCCGAACCAAAATTTTAAATTAGTTAGGGAACACTATCAAAGGCAGTTATACACTGTCCAAGCTGTCCATAAACAAGATACAGCAGAGGCTGACAATTTAACTCTACCCCAAGAAGCCACTGCTAATAAGACACCAACAGCCTTACCACTAAGGTGGCTGACTGACCAACCCATCTGGATTAATCAATGGTCTATGACAAAAGAAAAACTACAAGCACTAGAACAGCTAGTCCAGGAGCTGGCGAGATGGCTCAGCGGGTAAGAGTACTGACTGCTCTTCCAAAGGTCCTGAGTTCGGATCCCACATGGTGGCTCACAACCACCTGTAATGAGATCGGATGCCTTCTTCTGGTGCATCTGAAGACAACTACAGTGAATTAAGCCAGAGGAAGCAGGGCCGGAGCAAGAGTGGCTGGAGCAAGCAGGGCCAGAGCAAGCAGGACAAGAGCAAGTGGGGCAGGAGCGAGCAGAGCCGGCAGAGGTCCTGAGTTCAATTCCCAGCAGCCACACACATGATGGCTCAGGGCCATCTGTACAGCTACAGTGTACTCATACACATAAAATAAATAAAATAAATGTTTAAAAAAAGAACAGCTAGTCCAGGAACAGCTGGAGACTCAGCATATATAGAGGAGTCTACCAACCCTTGGAATTATCCAGTATTTGTCATTTAAAAACAGAAAATCTGACAAATGGAGGATGTTGACAGATCTCAGAGAGATTAATAAGATTATTCAGCCAATGGGATCCTTCTTTGTTGCCTAAGGAATGGTCTAACATAATGATTGATCTAAAAGATTGTTGTAGTTTTTTTTTTTCACAATTCGTCTACATGAATGTGATAAGGAAAGGTTTGCTTTCTCAGTATGCGCCTTCAATAGAGGTCACCAAATAAAGAGATATCATTGGAAAGTCTTGCCACAAGGAATGTTAAATAGCCCTACCTTGTGTCAATATTTTGTATAACAGCCATTGGAGATAATTCGGAAACAATTTTCCCAATCCATTATTTATCATTATATGGATGACACCCTATTGGCTGATCCAGGAATAAAAATTCTGGAAAGGCTGTGGTGGCGCATGCCTTTAATCCCAGCATTGGGAGGCAGAGACAGGCGGATTTCTGAGTTCGAGGCCAGCCTGGTCTACAGAGTGAGTTCC
>NW_022196891.1:74883972-74909698 GCF_008632895.1 Mastomys coucha | reverse complement strand
AAAAAAAAAAAAAACCAAAACATAACAAAAACAAAAACAAAAACAAAAATTCTGGAAAGAATGTTTGAAAATGTAAAAATAAAAACAACCAAACAAACGAAAAACAAAAACAAAAAAACCTTACCTTGCTGGGGATTGCAAACCACCCCAGAAAAATTACAAAGAGAGGATTCTATTAATAATCTAGGGTATAAAATAACTGCAAAAGGTTAGGCCGCAGAAGGTGCAAATCAGAAGAAATCAATTAAGGACTCTTAATGATTTTCAGAAGCTACTGGGAGATAATTAACTGGCTATAGCCTGCGATTGGCTTGGCCACTCAAGAGTTAAGCAATTTATTTCAAACCTTACAAGGTGATGAAGAATTAAATAGCCCAAGGAAACTACCAGCCAAGGCTGAGAAGGAGTTAGCTGTGGTAGAAAGGAAACTGTAAGATACACATCTAGATCATATTGATCCAAAGATGGCCTGCATCTTAGCTATCTTACCTTCTACTCATTCCCCTACGGGAATTCTTATGCAGGCGGAAGATTATATCTTAGAATGGATACTTTTAGCACATAAACAGAGTAAGAAACTAGAAGCCTACATTGAAAAGTTCTCTGAATTGGTACTTAAAGGAAAAATGAGACTTTGACAATAAGTCGGAATGGATCTGGCTGAAATTGTGGTACCTTTTACTAATGCAGAAATTGCCTTGTTACGGGCACAAGATGAACATTGGCAAAGGGCACGCAGTGATTTTTTGGGAGAGATTAACAACTGATAACCCTGAAAGCAAGCAGCTTCAGTTCGTAAAAGGAACTAATTGGATTCTCCCTTGTATAATAAAGGGAACTCCAATATCTGGAGCCCCTACACTTTATACTGATGCCAGTAAATCAGGAGAGGCAGGATATAAATCAGAAGAGGTAAGGAAGGTGGCTGAGAGTCCCTATAAATCAGTTCAAAACTCTGAATTATATGCAATACTCATGGTGTTGCCAGATTTTCAAGAGTCTCTTAATATAGTCACTGACTCTCAATATGCAGAAAGGGTTGTTTTAAACATAGAGACTGCTGAACTTATTCAGAATGATTCTGAATTGACTTCATTATTTATTCAGCTATAACAAATGATCAGAAATAGGAGTTATCCACTATATATAGCACACATAAGATCCCATACAGATCTGCCAGGCCCTCTGGTGAAAGGTAATAATGAAATTGACCAGCTATTGATAGAAAGTGTACTAGAGGCTTCAGAATTTCATAAAAAGCACCATGTTAACAGCAAAGATTAAAAAAGATTTTTTTTTCTATCACTTGGCAACAAGCCAAGGAAATTATGAGGCAATGTCCTACTAGCTCATTATATAGCCAAACTCCATAACCTACAGGAACTAACCCTAAGGGTACCCAAAAGAAATGACATTTGGCAAATGGATCTCTTCCATTTTACAGAGTTTGGTAAACTGAAATATGTGCACCATACTATATACACATATTCAGGATTTCAATGGGCAACTGCCTTAGCGTCAGAAAAGGCTGATTCTGTAATTACACATTTATTAGAAGTTATGGCCATTGTGGGAATACCCGTACAAGCTAAAACAGACAATGGTCCTGCATATGTCTCTAATAAAATGAAGCAGTTTCGCCAGGCAGTGGTGGCGCACGCCTTTAATCCCAGCACTTGAGAGGCAGAGGCAGGCGGATTTCTGAGTTCGAGGCCAGCCTGGACTACAGAGTGAGTTCCAGGACAGCCAGGGCTACACAGAGAGACCTTGTCTTGAAAAAGCAAAAACAAAAACAAAAAAAGAAACAAGGTGAAGAGTTTTTTTGCATATTATAGTATAAAACATGTTGTAGGCATAGCACACAATCCTACAGAACAAGCAATTGTGGAGAGAGCTAATTGAACTCTAAGGAGTTGCTTAACAGGCAAAAGGGGGCCACAAACCCTAAAGGTAGATTACAGAGTGCTTTATTAACCTTACATTTTAAAAATGCTAATGAAGAAAACACCACAGCTGCTAAAAGACATTGGATTGTGGAAAAAACTCCTGAACTAAACTAGTCTGTTTGTATGAAGGATATTCTGACATCAGAATGGAAAACGGGAAATGTGTTATGCTGGGGGAGGGGCTATGCCTATGTTTCCACAGGAAGTGAAAAGCTATGGGTTCCTTCCAAGTTGATAAAAATCAGACCTGACAAAGGGAGACCTCCTGTAGACCTTGGAGATGGAGAAGAAAAGGGAGACTAACACAATCAACAAAACAGATGATGAATATGTTGTGATGTTTATGTCTCTGTATATGGAGACAGCTCTGGCACCAGCTGAGACTAAAATGTCTATACACAGCCAATAACACTTTTTGGGCACAAATTTCTCATGCCTTCTTATTACATACCGTCCTTTAAGATGACATGTATAAAAAGTTACATTGCAGTTTATTATATGATCAAACTAAGCTCTGAAGAAAGGCAGTGGCCTTTCTTTATTATTTTCATTGACCAATCTGTGCACCCTGCACGGTCCATGTGAATGTCTTTACAGGAATATATGTTGCTTATTAGTTTTGTACACTGCAAGATGAAAGAAGAGAAAGGTCCGAAAAGATTCATGCTATGAGATGCTGAGATTCTGGGACCTTCCATCCCAGCTCCGTGTTTGATTCTACATCAACTACATCCAAGCTGCTTCTTTTAAAGACTTGCATTCAGAACTTTTTCAGAACAGCTAGCTTGCCTATCCAGCCTTTCAGATGGTCACAATCAAGATGTCAGCTAAGGCCAGGCAGTGGTGGCGCACGCCTTTAATCCCAGCACTTGGGAGGCAGAGGCAGGTGGATTTCTGATTTCTGGTCTACAGAGTGAGTTCCAGGACAGCCAGGGCTACACAGAGAAACCCTGTCTCAAAAAAACAATAACAAGAAAAAATGTCAGCTAAGCAATGAACTTTCTTAGCACACAGTGGCTGGAAAGCAAATGATGTCAGCTAGCTCTCCTTTGACAAAGCCAATTTTCCTATTTCCCTTTGGCCCCCAGAAGGGAATTCTTCACCCCAATTCAGGTGGAAGCAGACAAAAGAAGAGGATCATTCCAGTTCCTTATGTTGGGGTGGGTGGTTCTGGTTATTTTATGGATTATAGATATGTCATCATTTTAAGGGAAAAAAAGCCAGCATACTCAACAAATCCTGCTGATTCAGGTGGCGGTTCACATGTAGAAGAATGCAAATTGAACCATTCTTATCTTCTTGTTTTTTTTTTTTTTCTTATAAAGGCAAACATTTAATTGGGGTGGCTTACAGTTTCAGAGGTTCAGTCCATTGTCACCATGGTGGGAAGCCTGGCATTGTGCAGGCAGATATGATGCTGGAGGAGCCAAGAGTTCTGCATCTTGATCCACACTCCTTGATCCTGCAGGCAGCAGGAGACTATGTAAGTCTTCCACAAGCAGTCGGGAGAAGGCTCTCTCTTATCTTCTTGTACAAAGCTCAAGTCCAAATGGATCAGGGACCTCCACATAAAACCAGATATACTTAATCTAAAAGAAGAGAAAGTGAGAAAGAGCCTTTAACACATGATACTGGTCTCTTCTAAATCACAGCTAATTTCTTAGCTCCCATTTAACCAGCATCAATTGTCCCAGCAGTCTCTTCTACTTTTCACTCTAAAGCCAGAGCCACATGGCTGAAGCTGCTGAGTTTTGCTGCTTGCAGGAGCTGGAACATGGCATCCTTGTTCTATTACATTATAACCAGCTTTCTGTTTTCCAACTCCTTCTCTGCCTAAGCTTGGCTGTCCTGGAGCTTGCTCTGTAGACTGACTTTGAACACAGAGATAAGCATGCCTGTTTCCTAAGCACTGGGATTAAAGAAAGGTATGGTCCACCAAGCCTGGATTTAAGTTTATCTTCACCTAGAACTTGCTCTGTTCTAGGCTGGCCTTAAACTCAAAGATCTGCTTCCCTTTGCCTCCTGGGATTAAAGGTTTTTACTAACACTCCTGGTCCTAAATTTAGCTGGGGGATAGGGTAGGGTTGCCCTAAGCTTACTCCTACCTTAATTTAATTTAATTTAATTTAATTTAATTTAATTTAATTTAATATTACAGGCTTCAGCTCCATTTCACTTCCTGGATCCCCTTTAAAAGTCAAACCATATATTTTATATTTTTCTTTTCTCAGCTTGATATGGTTGTTTAAAGTGCTCTCCATGGGACTTAACCAGAGAACAAAGTCTATGATGGGAGTTTCTGAAACTTTCTTTATCTGAATGCAATTAATCAGAGTCTCTTCACCTTAGCCTCAGGCAGACTCTTCAGATAAGGGTGAAAAGTAGCCACATTCCCACCAAAATACCACAAAACAGTCTCTAGGCCACATATTGAAATTCTTTACTGAAACCTCTTGGGCCAGATCTAGACAATTCAATTCATTCTCAAGAACAAAGTCTTTCTTATTCCTACTCGGATAGCCCATTAAGTCCCATTTAAAGCATCCCACTGCTTTCCAAATCCTAAGCCCCCAACCCACATTCTTCTAAACAAAAGCATGGTCAGGCCTATCACAGCAATACCGGACTCCTGGTACCAACTTCTGTCTGAGTTTGGGTTTTACTGCTGTGAACAGGCTCCCAGGGCCGAGCATACACAAACCCTCACAGAGTAGGTGGCCAGGGGAATGTTGATAGGTTTCTTCTTTTGGCTCTCATACTGGCCTTTGCAGGGATTCCCAAGTGAGTAGTCAAGAAGGTTAGGTGGTGGGCTGGTGAGATGGCTCAGTGGATAAGAGCGCTCACTGACTGCTCTTCTGAAGGTCCTGAGTTCAAATCCCAGCAACCATATGGTGGCTCACAACCACCCCTAATGAGATCTGACGCCCTTTTCTGGTATGTCTGAAGACAGCTACAGCGTACTAATATATAATAATAAATAAATCTTTGGGCCTGAGTGATCGGGGTTGACCGGAGCTAGCAGAGGTCCTAAAATTCAATTTCCAACAACCATATGAAGGCTTACAACTATCTGTACAGCTACAGTGTGTACTCGTATACATAAAATAAATAAATAAATCTTAAAAAAGAAAAAACGAATGTTAGGTGATTAAGGAGTCCTCTGGACCGCCAGTCACTATCAGGCCCTAGAGGCATGTAGCAAGAATCTAGGCAAACAAATGACCTCAGCTCTCTATTGCTAACTCCTGTGGTCTCAAGGTAAGTGATACTGTTTAACCAAAGTGGAGAAACTTTTCAAATGGCTAAAACAGCCATCAGGGGGTGTAGACATCAGAACCAGGAGAACAGAAGTAGTAAGTCATCTTTCAAGTCCCAGCTGGTGGTGATCTTGCCTCACTATGTCACCTGTGCCCAGAAGTCTTATATATAATAGGTTCTCAGTGTTTAATGATAAGGCCTGGACAGGTACAGTAAGTAGTCCTTATTATGATCACACCCAAAACCCTGCCCACCACAGACTCCTAGCAGAGAATGGTCTGGTTAATATGTGAATGGGAGAACTATGCAATGTGAAACTGGGCTTTATAGATGCTTGGAGATCAGGACAGTCTACCCACACTGGGAGACAGTACACAGGCTATGATTCTATGTCATATATATTTGTTTGTAATGGTCTAAATCCTAGGTCTTAATGTGCTAGTAAGCAGTGAGCTACATTCTTTACTATTAGTCTTTTTCCAAAGCAATTATTTCCTTTACCAAAATTAATGTCACAGTTAGTTTGGGTGGCAGCGGAAACATTAGGTCAGGGCTGGAGAAGCAGGCTCAGCAGTCAGGAGTACTTGCTGCTCTTCTAGAGCATCTGGGTTCCCTTTCTAGCACCTATTGTCTCAGTGGTTCTCAACTTTCCTTAATGCTGTGACCCTTTAGTACAGTTCCCCATGGTGTGGTGACCCCAGCCCCCAACTATAAAATTACTTCATTGCCATTTCATAATTGTAATTTTGTTGCTGTCCACTCATTCTGTAGACCAGGCTGGCCTCGAACTCAGAAATCCGCCTGCCTCTGCCTCCCAAGTGCTGTATTTTCTGCTCTCAACCACCTGTTGCTCCAGCTTCCGGGGATCTGATGCTCTCTTCAGACAGACAGACAGACAGACAGACAGACAGACACACAACACAGTAAGTGACCTCACACACACAAATGATATAAATAAATAAGTAAAAACACATAGCTAAACCCACATTAGACAGACAATGGGCATACTCTGGAATCAGTCACAGTTGAAAACCCTGAGAACAGAACGTACAGAAGCACATAGGCTCACTCAATCTGCAGTCTGTCCACGGTACCATTTCAACCCTCATGAGAGCATCCGAAGTGTTATTAAAGAGTTCGAAGGTCTGAGGGGAATAACCCAGTGGTAGAGTATTCGCCTCAAAATTCCAAGGTTATGAATTTGATCTCCAACACTTCAAAAGAGAAAAAAATGGGAGGGGCAGAAGAGAAAATCTTCTGTAGAAAGAATGCTTTTTATAAAATATGGTAAAATTGAAGACTGTGGAGATCAAATAACCCAGGTGCATCCGGATATGACGTACAATTGACTCACCTCTGTGCCTCTGATACTGTAAAAATGAGAATCTCTAGATTTCATTTTTACTGCTTTTGAGTTTGCACTTTTAGTCCCTTTTCAGTTCTAAATATATTCGGCTCTACTCCAGCTTCCACATATTTCTAAATCCCAGTTTGCGTTTTGTGAGGGCATTTCATTCTTTAAGATACCCAAACGTTTAAACACAGAAAACAAAAATCGGCTTTTAGAGACCGAAACCAGCCGACCCTGACACTCAGGCGCCGCGCCTAGGCGGCCTCGCGGAGCACTGCATGCTGGGAACTGTAGTTCCACACCCCTCAGAGCCCTCCCCCACCTTCCCCGGCGCGAGTTTGAAAGGCCTAAGCGGCTGGTGGGCGGGGCACCGAGGGCGGGACTTTCCGTGAGCCCCGCCCCCCGGCCTCCGCTCTCGCGCGGTTCTCCCCGGAGCAGCGCGCCAGGCCGGGGATGGGGTGTGGCCTCGGCCCTGGGGTGGCGGCAGTTGAGGCCGTGGCGGCTGCGGGCCGTGCGGCGCCTCCGGCCTGCGCCGAGTGGTCCCGCCCTGAGCGGGCGCTGCGGAGCGCGGGGCGGGGCCTGGAGGGAGGGTGGCGGCCCGCGGGGCGGGGGCGGGGGCGGGGGCGGGGGCAGGTGCGGGGCCGGCCTCTGGCTCCTTCTTCCTCCGCATGTGGCTGGTGGCCGCGCCGCGCTCGGCTTCACGTTCCGTTCTCCTGCCCGGTCTCCTCCAGGCTCTCCTGCCTCGCCGAGAGCCATGTCGATCTCCGAGAGCGGCCCGGCGGCCACCTCCCTGCCCAACGGCGACTGCGGCCGCCCCAGGGCGCGGCCCGGAGGGAACCGGGTGACGGTGGTGCTGGGAGCGCAGTGGGGCGACGAGGGCAAAGGGAAGGTGGTGGATCTGCTGGCGCAGGACGCCGACATCGTGTGCCGCTGCCAGGTGAGGGAAGCCGGGCCCTTTCCGGGACGTGTCACCTTGAGGGGCGCCCCTCGGGCTGGGAGCCGCGGGGGACCCCTGCCCTGGAGTCTGGGGTGACTCTGGAGGAACCTGGAAGACGCGCGATGTTCGAGCCGCATTCCGGGGTCCGGGCACTGGGCTGGCGGGGCAGAGTCTAGGGAGCTTCCGCCCGAGGCCTGCTCGGGACTCCGGCTAGACCCGGCCAGGCCCACCCACCGGCGCGGTCTAGGAAGGGTCCTTTTCCCCCCAATTTCCCTGATATCGAGACTCAGCGCTGCATTGCCTTCAGGCTTGGGCACGCAGAACCTCGCCTCCATCGGTCCACTTTGTTGAGATCAGAATCCGCCGCGGGCCAAAGAGACTGTTTGGGGGTGGGGGTGGGGGCCCCTCCGATGCTTTTGTTTGTTTTTTTAACTCCGTCTTTCATAGATGACTATGAAGGGGAGATCTGTTTTTATTACTCATCGGTCCTTAAGGAATCCCTGGTAAAGTTGAAAAGTGAGTGTGAGGCAAGTAGATAACGGAGATTTCAGGTCGGATATTTAGAAATATTTACAGTGCTTTCGGTAGTATAAAAAAGTTGGCTTTCAGGAAATCCAGTGTTTCCTACCCGGAGACACGTGTTCGTGTTAGTTGTTTTTCTATTAGTCATTTTTGCTTTGAAGCAGCAGCCTAGAGGCTAGGCCCGCCTTTGCAAAGGCTCTCAGAAAACTATCTCCCTGTTTCAGAATTCAAAATAAATGAGCAGTTCCCACATTCAAAACAAGGTGCAGTGTTGGAAGTTAATGGTGGCATATTTAGGTTGTAAGAATTTTTTTCTCCCTGAAGGTACATGGTTATGTGTGTAGAAGCCTTGTGGTCTAGGCTAGTCGTGGGAAGCTTTCTACCTAAAATTGAATCCTATAAAGAAACTGGTCTGTAAAAAGCCTTGATGATCCTTTGACTTGGATCATCTTCCTTATTGTGTGCAGACACCTACCCCGTATCTCTCCGACTCCCGCTTTACCACCAGTCTTCTCTTCACAGGGTTCTTTCTCTTCCTGCAGCTTGTCTGGCAACATGCATATTTAATGGTGCTCTCGCAGGTGTTGGCTTGGAATCCGACTCGATCAGGAAGTGATCCAAAGCCCAGCCTTCTTCACCTTTCACTTTTCAAATCAGATCTGGGAGCTGGGCTTAGCAAAGCACCTAAACTCTAGCTGAGCAGAGGGATGGGTTTGAGGCCTGCCTTCCTTTTTACCTGGACATGTGCACAGGTTCAGCTGCATTGTAGAGTGTATGGTTATAGCCACCGTGGCACTTCTCTAAAAGAGTTTCAAAATAATAGACCTGTAAAAAGTTATAGAATCGGTTTGTAGACTGTCCGTGTTACTATGTTACCAAGAAAGTGTTCTTGTGGGAGGTCACGAATCAGTCTGACCTGACAATTCTGGAATCTCAGGAGGAATGATTGGGGAGGAAGCTAGCAGAGAAATAAATGATCAAACTTCTCACTCTTATAAACCCCTTACTGTTTACATAGTCCTTACCTTTTTTTCTTGTATGCTTTAGATTTTGCTAATCTCATTAGCTGTAAGAAGGTGATGAATAGACTTAAGCATTTTTTCATTCTCATTTTTGTTTGTTTGTTTGTTTCTCTGTATACCCCTGGCTGTCCTGGAACTCACTCTATAGATCTGGGTGGCCTGGAACTCAGAGGTCTGCCTGCACCTGCCTCCCAAGTTTCTTTTGGCACCATTGTAGCATCTCTTTTGTTGATGATTCATCTTTGTAACTAACTTACTTAGCCAACATCAGTTACCCAGTATTTACTTAATGAAGTTCTCTTAGTTACAACACTGAAGATAGTGGAATGTATAGAGTGGAAAAAGCCAATGGTGGGAAAGACATTTTGAGCTTGGATTGATTTTGAGTTTATTTCATAATTTGGTTTTTAGGTATAAAGGAAAAGTTATGTCATAAGAAAATGGATGGAATTGGAGAACATTTTGCTAAGTAAGACAGACTCAGAAAGACAAATATGCATGTTCCCTCATCCAAAGGGAAGATTTAAAAAAAGACAAGAAAGAACTATCTGGGAAGAGGAAGGAGATTGGGACAAAGAGCGATGAACTTGATCAAAGTACATCTGTGTGAAAGTGTCATAACAAGTCAACCATTGTGTACAGTCACTATGTGCTAATTAAGTATATATTCAAACAGGTTTATATTAATAAAATGTATCCTGTGGCTAGGCGGTGGTGGCACACGTCTTTAATCCCAGCACTTGGGAGGCAGAGGCAGGTGGATTTCTGAGTTCGAGGCCAGTCTGGTCTACAGAATGAGTTCCAGGACAGTCAGGGCTACACAGAGAAACCCTGTCTCAAAAACAACAACAACAACAAAAAAAACCAACCTCAAAACCAAAACCAAAAACCAAAATCTATCCTGTGTTAGAGTTTACATGTCTTTTCTCCAGTGTGTGTGTGTGTGTGTGTGTGTATTCCATATTTCAAGTAGAATCACAAAATAATTCCCTTACTTATGAAACAGCTTGAAATGTTTTTAAAGGGGCATTTCCTCTTTATACATTCCTCTTTATACATTTATATAATAAGATTCCTTTTGGGTAAGAAATAGGTGCAAAACTAATGTCCTTTTCACGACTGGAGCACTGAAGGCCCGTCTTCTGCCTCAGGATCATAGACACTTATTTCTAAATGTGTAGGTAAATAAGTGTGTAGGACTTGAATCAAAGCGTGGCCATTATTGCTGCGCTGCTGTTGGTTTTAGATCAGTATAAACATGTTTTGTTTTTTTTTTTTAATGGAGAGGAGAGGAATAAGTAGAGGAGCACCTCAGACTGATGATTCACCCAGGAAACACCTAGTTCGTATCTACAGGACCACAGTTAGCTCTGCAGTGGAAATGCCAAGAGACGGGAGCTGTGCCTAAAGAAACTCCTGGTCTAGGAAGCCGCTGTTAACAGGGCAGAGTGAGGAAGGTGGTAGTGTGTGGTGTGGAGACAGAGTAGCACAGAAGTAGCTTGTTAGGAAACCTATTACTACTCCCGCCTTCCCCCAGTAAGTGACTCTATCTTGTCCCTTCATTTTGTTGAGTAGAAACTACAGAGATGAGTAGACTGCAGTACTTAGTGCCATTCTTATTTAGTATTCTTAGAGAAAGCCAGGGTGCTGATCTCTGTTACCATGGTAGACAGGGTTTGCCTGTGATCAGGTAAAACTAGGCACTGGAATTTGATACTTAGCATCCAGAACTTCACTACCATCCTTCAAGGCAAACGAGTGCTGCTTTCATTGTGAGTTGTTTCATAATGGAAATTTAAGGTAAGAAACAAACCCTGAGATTGTCATCATTTCCATGTCTGTGTGTTTGAAACTGAAAGCAGCCGTAACGGTGAAAGGCCAAGTGGATGTTTTTAATCTTCCAAAGTCTGTCTGAACACTTCAGATCTTTCCTAAAAGTACTGCAGATGCTTGTATATGTTTTCCTGTGTAGTGTGTCTGGTTATGTTGAATAGTTCAATCATTGTACTAATAGCAACTTAAAATAGACAACTTTGGAGTCAAAAGCTAATCGAAAATAGTGCTTAAAGGTGATTATTGTTACAGTTGACAGGCACATTAGATTTGATGAAATAGTTCTCTGGGAAAGTGAGGAATCAGTACTAAGAAAGTGTCACTGACAGTAAGCATGAACTCAAACTGCCAGGTTCTTACCCCCCTACCCCCATTTTGGTTTTTGAAGACAGGGTTTCTCTCTGTGTATCTTTGGCTGTCCTGGAATTTGCTCTGTGGACTGGCATCCTTTTTGGGTTTCTGGAAGCGTTCAGTGGGGTGTGAGACATTGTGACTTTTGCTCTGATCTATAGTGGGAACCCCACTGTTTCACTAGTTTTGAGCTCTGTTGATTATAGTAGTGTCTGTATATTCAATAGGACACTATTTAGAGTGCTAAGGGGTCTGAGAAGTGCCTCTGGGATTTGTGTATGAAATTGTTAGTCCTCTTGAGCTTTTGCTGTTGTAAAAGAAGATACCATTGTTTTGTGTTCATAACACTGCCAAGAGGTTGCCTTCAGTCTCTCTCACAGCAGGAACTCACTTAAGTGTTTAAAAAGAGGGGAGTAATGTGAAAGAACAGAAAGGCCCATTAGCAAATAAACTAAGAATGTACTCATTGCAGACTGATTTAATTTCCTTTTCGCTCCCTCTGCCCTACACCTTTTAAACTTCTCCAGTTTAAATTTCTCCTTTGGAACTTCGAAATTAGAAACTTAGACATATCAACAATATTTGATCTGAACTACTGTAGAATTGGGCTTGCTGGCTTTTGGTTTTGAAGAGCACAGAAAGAAAAAAAAAAATCTCCAAAGCATTTGTCTTCTGACTTAAGATTCAGTTAGAAAAGTCTGAGAACAATTACAAGATGACTTAGAATTGTTATTGCATCCCTCTATCCTGCAGTGCCATTCTTTATAGTGTTTTCCTGGGCACCACAGAAATGTTATTAAAATTCAGCATTTAATCTTACATTGATATCACTAGATCAGAAAGTGAACTCCAAGAATAAGGGTGTACACTTGCTGTGTGTAATCGCTTACTTCCTAAATTGTATGCATTCTTTATTACAGAGAAGGGAAAGAAACTGAAACAAGCACTGTGAGTATTTGTCTGGTGGTCCAGAATGATGAGGGCTGCTTCTGGGATCTCTCTCAGCAGCATTCATAGCATAGCACTTTAAATCTTGGCTTTCTGAGTCTGATTGGCTCAGATGGGATTACTCTGCTTGTCTGGATCAATCACTGTGGCCAGGGGCGTTTTACTGCGATTAAGGGAGAAGAGGGGTAGCTGAACATCCTCTTAAAAGCTGACTTGGAGTTAATTTCATATGGAAATACAAGATAGAAGAAAACCTAGGAAATTTGGGATTGTTCTTGTTCATAAAATACTCTTTTCTGGATCTAATAATCTTTGGAACCAAATTTGGGTGGTGGTGGCACACGCCTTTAATCCCAGCATTTGGGAGGCAGAGGCAGGTGGATTTCTGAGTTCAGGGCCAGCCTGGTCTACATAGTGAGTCTCAGGACAGCCAGGGCTACACAGAGAAACTCTGTCTCAAAAAACCAAAACCAAAACCAAACCAAACCAAACAAGCAAAAAACAGAGTGAGTTCCAGGACAGCTAGGGCTATACAGAGAAACCCTGTCTCAAAAAAACCAAAAAACCAAAACAAGGTGAGCGAACCAAATTATTTTCTTATTATTTCAATTCTAGAGATAAAAGAGACAGTGGAAATTAGATATATAGAAGTAGAAACTTCTGGTTTCCTTGGAAAGTCAGTTCTGTCAACTGATGGTTCATTGGGGCACACAGGTGAATAGAATGTTTTCCAGAAGCAGACACAAATGAATATGTATGTGTGTATATATGTACACACACATACATATATATATATTTTTTCCTTTGCTAAAGCAGACAAGTGAAAGGGACACGTGATGTTTAGAAGGAATATAAATATGACCCTACAGACATTGATTTGCTTTGCTCAGCCTAGCTATTCTTTAATGACAGCTTGCATATATTGGTTCACCTTACATTGCAGTGTTGAGCTTTGCTTATGGTGGTGTCATAGAGAGACACTTGCTGAAGAACTCTCATGAGGTTCCCGTGGCTTCTTGCTGCTGCAGCAGACTTTGGCTGGTTGGCGAGCCTTACAGTTTCTTATGGACGGAACTGCAGCTGCTTATTTGTGTGTTGATGTTTGCTAGTGGACTAGACTGAGAACAACAACAATTGGAGTCGCCCCAAAGAACTATTTCTAAGCAGGTCCCCAAATCCTAATAACCTTTCTTTTCCACTACCTCTGGTGGGTAGTAGGCTAGAGGGGAGGTTGAGCCCATATTTATGTGTGTGTGTGTGTGTGTGTGTGTGTGTGTGTGTGTGTGTTGTGTGTGTATTGCTTTTTTGTTTTTTTTTTCCGAGACAGGGTTTCTCTTTATAGCCCTGGCTGTCCTGGAACTCACTTTGTAGACCAGGAAGGCCTCAAATTGAGAAATCTGCCTGCCTTTGCTTCCCCTGGGACTAATGGCGTGCGCCACCATTGCCCCCCTTGGTTGAGCCCTTATTAAAGTAGGTTGAGAAAACTTTATGCCTACAATATAGTTTTTTAAAGGACAAAAAGGATTCATTATAAACCTTGCCTTTTGTTCTAGGTGAGTTTTTTGTTGTTGTTTTTAGTTTGTTTGTTATGTTATTCCAAAGCTCTGTGATGTAATACCCAAGTTATTAAGAAGCTTAATGTAGCCGGGTGGTGGTGGCGCACACCTTTAATCCCAGCGCTTGGGAGGCAGAGGCAGGCGGATTTCTGAGTTCGAGGCCAGCCTGGTCTACAGAGTGAGTTCCAGGACAGCCAGGGCTGCACAGAGAAACCCTGTCTCGAAAAACCAAAAAAAAAAAAAAAGAAGCTTAATGTAGGGGCTGGTGAGATGGCTCACCAGGTAAGAGCACTGACTGCTCTTCTGAAGGTCCTGAGTTCAGATCCCAACAACCACATGGTGGCTCACAACCACCCGTAATGAGATCTGATGCCCTCTTCTGGTGCGTCTGAAGACAGCTACAGTGAATTACACTGGAACGAGTGGGGCCTGAGTGAGCGGTCCTGAGTTTAATTTCCAGCAGCCACACACATGATGGCTCACAGCCATCTGTACAGCTACAGTGTACTCATACACATAAAATAAATAAAATAAATCTTTAAAAAAAATAAGAAGCTTAATGTAAACTCGAGGCTTGACTGGAATTTAACTATTCTTTTATCTTAGCCTCCTGAGTGCTGGGATTGCAGGCTTTTGTCATAATGCTTGACTAATTTTATTATAAGTGTTTTGTCTGCTTATATGGCTGTGTACCACCTGTGACTGGTACCTGTGAAGGTCTGAAGAAGGTCAGAAAAAGGCATTGGATTCCTTACTAGTTCTATATGGTTGTGAGCTGCCACCTGGGTAGAATTGAACTGACGTCCTCTGCAGGAGTAAGTACTCTTCACTTCTCATTCCTCTCTCTGCATGTGCCTTAGTTACTTTCTTTAATTGCTGTGATGACTAAGGCAATTTGCAAGAGTAAGCATTTCATTTGGCTCATGTTTTTAGAGTCTGAAACTTTTCAATTTAGCCTTAGGCAAAATTTAAGGCAAGGCAAAAACAGCCACATTCTTTGCCAAAATTTCACAAAAATGCTCTCTAGCCCAGTTGCCATTATTTGCCTGTAGAGCCTGTTGAGCTGGGCCTCCACATACAGTCTGTATAGCTCTCAGCAGTATTCTCTTCCAAGATACTGCTAAGATGGCCCTTTAAACTCTGCTCACATGGTTCAACTATTTGCCTAGTCCAAAGTCTCAAAATCTTCCACATTCTTCCAAAAAAACCACATGGTCAGGCCTGTCACAATAGACTACTCTCTAGTACCAGTTTCTGTCTTTATTACTTTTCTATTGCCATGACTATACCATGGCCAAAGCAACTTAAAAAAGGAAATGATTAATTTGTTTATCTTATGGTTTCAGAGGGTTAGTGTCCATGATGGCAGAGTGAAGGACCAGCTGAGAGCTCACAACTGATCCTCAACCATGAGACAAAGTGTTTGCCCCAGTGACAGATCGCCTCCAATAAGGCCACTCCTCCTAATCCTTCCCAAACAGTTCCATTAACTTGGTACCAAATATTCAAATATATGAGTCCATGGGAGTCATTCTCATTGAAACCTCCATACCAGCCTCTAGATACTTAATCTTAATGTAAAAGTTGCGGTCAAAGAAAACTGGTAACAAGTACCCATTAGGGGATATATATCATGTGAGAAGGTTTTATGATGAAAGGTTCTCCAATTCTTTCTTTTTTTTTTTTTAAGGTTTATTTATCTTATGTATGTGAGTTACACTGTAGCTGTACAGGTGGTTGTGAGCCTTCATGTGGTTATTGGGAATTGAATTTTAGGACCCCTGTTCCCTCTGATCAACCCCACTCACTCAGCCCCTGCACCCTCTGGCCCAAAGATTGATTTATTGTTATATATAAGTATACTGTAGCTGTCTTAAGACGTACCAGAAGAGGGCGTCAGATCTCATTATGGGTAGTTGTGAGCCACCATGTGGTTGCTGGGATTTGAACTCAAGACCTTCGAAAGAGCAGTCAGTGCTCTTACCCACTGAGCCATCTTTCCAGCCCAGGTTCTCCAGTTTTCATTCATGTATTTACTGCTCATTTTTGTGCAGTTAACTTGCATTTATTCTTGGTGTATATTATAAAAGCATCATGTAAGGCATTCAAATTTAGGATTTCCCAAAAAGCTTTCTACATAAAATACACTAAGGTGTTTGGGGGTTAATACTCTTTTGTTTATTTTTTGGAAGGAGCATATGTTTCAGACAAGAAAGGGTGGACTCAGGCTGGTATGGCCATAGACAAGTTTGTGTGTTTCAGATTAAATCTAGGTTAAAGTGAGGCCATCTGAGGCTCATCTGGGCAGGTAGCAATGGAGTCGTGTTAGAAGTTCTCCTCTGTTGTTGTAGGTGGGAGGTTGAGGTCATGGGCAGTGGTACTCCCATTTAGAACCTCTTTGTTTTGCTCTCTGCTAATGTATGTGTCCTCTCCTTGGGTCAGTATCTGTGTTTGAGGACAGTTGCCTGAGCTCTCGAGATAATTTTACATTTTACAATCTATATATATTTTAGGTCAGCGTCCAAACAGACACTTCAAATTTGAATTTTTATCTGTTGTATTTTATGATTATGATCATATGCTACAACTTATTTTACAGATTACCTCATTAAGAAACTTCTTACATGTAGCACCCCCTAAGCCCCTCTCACTGTGTTTTAAGATTAATTTTTCATATCTCAACTCTCACTTAAAAAGGAAATTCAAGTTTATTCCTGATATTTTCACCATATTCCTGCATTCGCTAAATTTAAATAATTTAAACTGAACTGGTTATTTAAAAATGGAAGTTAGTATTTCAGTGAGTAAACTTTGCAGCAAAACGGAATTTCTAGTCTTTTATAATTGAACTTTTCCAACCCAAACTATGTAATAACTTGGATGAACTTAGGGAGGAAGCTAACTTATCTCCTTGAAATTATTAACCATCTGCCTTTAATCATAACCATCTGCCTTTAAAAAATATCCATGCCAGTTTTCAACTCTTTTTGGTTTTTCAAGACAGGGTATCTCTGTGTAGCCCTGGCTGTCCTGGAACTTACTCTGTAGACCAGGCTGGCCTCGAACTCAGAAATCTGCCTGCCTCTGCCTCCCAAGTGCTGGGATTAAAGGCATGCTGCCCAGCCAGTCTTCAACTCTTTAAGTGTGGATGTTGTTATCACTATTACCTTTCATGGTAAATAGTAGCTGAGGAAATAAGCGTTTGTTACATAATGTGAGCATTCTTAGGTAATAATTTTAATAATGCCGCCTTTAAACGAATCATACTCTGAGTGGGGTACTTTGAGACGGGGCCTTCTGCAGCCCCGGCTGGCCTCACTCACTGCTGAAGCTGAGGATGACTTGACTTCTTGGTCTTCCTGCCTCTACCTCCTAGTAGCTGAGAGTGCAGGGGGGTACCTCCAATATATGAATTTTTTTTTTACATATATAAACATTTTTCTCTCAAACTGAAAAAGACTTGCACCCACTCACTGTACAGTTTTGGAAAATTACACAGAACTTGAAAATAAGGCTCTTTGTTCGTAGGTGCAATGGGTCTTTGATGTCCAGTAATCTGCTGTACACAGTGAACAAATCTAAACCACTTAAGTTTTCAGGACTCCGCAAATGCATTTTCTTAGGCAACAAAACATGAAGAGGAGACTACGATGAGTAACATTTAGTTTTTGGAAGGACACTTAAAGTAGAAAGATTTTCCTGCTAGGATAGCTCCTATCTCCTTTTAATCTAAGTGGCTTTGATAAAGAGGTATTGTGAGCATAATTTACTTTATTCTTAATGGCTGGATTTTTTAAATTGAGTGTGCTGCTTCCACAGTGTTTGTGCCCCAGGGTGTTTCTAATTTCAGGCTTTTAATTTGTGTGTGAGATGGAGGCGTCATGGTGTGGGATTTTGCGCTAACAGTGTCTTGTCAGCACAGAGTTTCAGGTTTGGGGCTTTGGGATTAGGAATGAATATTCAACCTGGAGTAAATAACTGGGTTATCTCAAAGTTATCAATACATTGAGTATATAAATACATTGAGTGTGTAAATATTTATTAAATTTAATAATTTAGAATTAAAAAATGTTAGTAATGACAAATTAGCATTTTCTTGAGGACCTAGAAATTTTAATGTGCTTCATATTTTAAGAGATTTTTCTTGAAAATTTGAGACATGTTATTTTGAAGCACAAAATATGTGATTGTTTTTAGAAAGACTGGCCTTAACAATAGAAAACTGGAAACAACTCAAATGCATTTCTTTGTGAGACTAGTTTAATTATTGTATAAACAGATAAAAGAATGAAATGGTTTTATTTGCAATTTATAGAGTGGTCACTAACATTAAATAAACAAATCTAGTTATCTGTCAACAGATGATGTTTTATTCATTCATAAAGAATGAAATGGCTTAATTTGCATATACAGTTGTCTTACATATATAAGAAAAATGAGAGTTGATAACTTGGAAAAAGGAACTGAAGGGGGAGAAGATAAAGAGAATGAGTATAGTCAAATATACAATACATGGTGTGCTTGAGACCCAGTACTTTGTTCAGTGAGTGTGCAATACTACACAAATTTAAAAAGAATAAAGTGTGGCTGTGGCCTCCTGTGGGGACTCTTAAGGTTGAATCCTCACACTGTGACAAAAACAGCAACAAGTGGCAAGGTATATGAGAAAGACTTGACAGTTCTGCTGTGTGCGTGTATGTGTGCGTGCGTGTGTGCGTGTGGGTGTGTATAAAGAATCATGAATAAGCTGGGCAGTGGGGGCGTACTTAGGAGGCAGAGGCAGGCAGATTTCTGAGTTTGAGGCCAGTTGGTCTACAGAGTGAGTTCCAGGGCTGTTGTGGGAAATATTAAAAAAGATCACCCCACAATGTCTCCTGCCACTCCGGACCACTTTCCCGCTCTAGTGCCGGCTTCATCACTATGTCCCCGCAGGGCCCTGCTATTCTTTCCCAGCTTATGAGTTCATCTGGCTTACACGCCCCACGCCCCACATCCCACAGTCAGTCATCTAGTGCCTAGTTACCTGGTAGAAACATGACTCTTATGGCTTAATTATCGAATGAAGTTTATATATCAATAAGATCACAATTTACAAGATGACAGTAAATAATTTCAGAGCCAATTGATAAAGATAATGCTTTAACCCAGTTCTAACCTTGTGAAAACCTTGGCTACCTGTGGCTGTTTAAAACCACGTGGGGTCTGGATCATCTTCCTGTTCACCTGCCTCCATGTTGACTTCTCCTGCTTCTCCCCTGACCTCCAACCTGTCTTACCCTAAACTTCTAGCTCTGCCCCTCTATTCCTGTCCAATCACAGGCCTGTCACTGCTCTAATGTGATTGGACAGAGAGAATGCTGCAACACAGGATAGCCAGGGAAACACAGAAACCCAAAAAACAAAAAATGAAAACAAAAACAGAATCATGAATAATTAGATTGATACATGTCCTATGTAGGGCCAAAGTCAGCCTAAAAAAACTAAATTAGTTTTCTTTCCTACCCGTCCTCTCTCAAAAATAAGTGTGACTTGATCCTTTAACAGCAATCACTCAAGTATACTGTAGCGTGGAAAGAAAAACACAAGCAATTACATGTTTTTTGGTATACACACACACACACACACATATATATATATATATATATATATTTTATTTTATTTTTTTTTTTTTGAGTTTCCTTGTGTTGTATTCACTTTTAGCAAGAATTTATTATCAGGCTCAGTGTCTCCTTCATTCTGTTTCAGGGAGGGAATAATGCTGGCCACACAGTTGTTGTAGATTCTGTGGAATATGACTTTCATCTTTTACCTAGTGGAATAATTAACCCAAACGTTACTGCCTTTATCGGTAAGTGTTTAAATTGAACTTCTTGGCTGCAACATGGTAGTTTTTGATTATCAAAACTGACTTTACTTTTCACTGACCAGATGGTTCCTTGATGCCTCACTAATTTTGTCTGCGGTGCTTTATAGGACAGACCTGCCAAGCTTCTTATCACTCCCAGGTCTTTTGCAGAAGTGGTTCCCAGGATGTTTACTTTGCAGGCACCTGTGTGCATCATAGCCTTTATTCCTTAGAGACGTTCTTGTCATCAGTGAGTTTTCTAAAGACTTTCAACTCTGACTCTTTATAAGAAATATTTCATTCTAAACCCTTACAGTCTGATGATTTATATTCTGTTGTTTAAAAATGTGCACATCACACTAAATTTCAGAGTGTGGTTCTGAAAGACATCAGTGTAGATAGTGACCTGGCTGTACCCTTAGGTTCTTTCAGAGCATGATTTCATTTGTCACAAAGAAATTCCAAGTTGTTTTGAACATAATTTTAGTGTTTTATATCCCCTATCACTTACATATACTATAAAGTTTGAGTACTTTCTGTGAGAATTCCTTAGTAAAATTGGTGTTTTATGTAATTTGTTCTGTTCAAAATAGATGGTTATTATAGATGTCTACATTTAACATTTATGTGTGTGTCTATATTATAATTACTGGTGTTTAAGGTGGAGGATTGTTTGTTTCTTTTAGGAAATGGAGTGGTAATTCACCTTCCTGGATTGTTTGAAGAAGTGGAGAAGAATGTTGTAAAGGGGAAAGGTATGATGAATGGGTCTAACTATAATCTTTATCTTATCCAGTTTCAGTGAGATCTTACACCGCAGAAACTGAGCGTTTGTCCTGTACTTAGGATTTTCAGATTTTAGAGTACACATTGTTATGCATTTAAATTTCACTCATAGTTACTATTTCAAATCAAAGATGACATCCTCATAGATTTTTGTGAAGGTGCCAAGTCTTTGATGTGTTCATTACTTACACACTGGCTCTTGAGGTAGCTGGAGTGACAGCGTGCCTCCTACCTGCTCTTGGAGCTTTGGCACATTGCAGAGCGTCTTCTGGACTGGACTGCTGCATCCTTGAAAGGGTTTTTCCCTGAAGCAAAGGAACGTGCACTGACCTGAAAAGAAACACCCTTGAGTCGTCGATACTTGTTAGGGTGGGAGGGAATTTACAAGGCAAGTAATACAGACTTAAGGGACATTCTTAATTCTTAATACAGTTTCCTTCAAGATGAGCTCAGATTTAAAATGCTCTTTATCTTGTTTGAGTTGTGTTGGGTTTAAAATAATTCATCCTTAAGTGTTCTTGACTATAATGTTCTTGACTAAAGACACCCCATCTCCCCACTGTCTATGTTGCCTACCCTCCCAAGTATCCTCCTCACTTTTTACCCATGTTCTAGTCTCTAATCTCCCCCTAATTTATTGGATGATGAGACCTAGGTGTGAAAGCTCAAAACCCCTGGTCTTGATCTCTTATAGTTACATGCATCTATCTCATTACTGAGATATATTAAATGTAGTTATCTACAGTACTGTGGAGAAATATTGTTTCATTATTTTGTCTAGTCATATTTCTTTATAACTCTTTTGTGAAGGGTGGCATTACTAAAACCAGCTTCCTTCTCCTGAATTTCCTCCATGCTATCTACCTGATCCCACACCTAGTCTGGAAAATATTTTCCTGCTGTTTTCTTTTTTTGGGTTCTTAGGAATATTTTATGTGAATGTGACTTGGGATGGGAACTATTTAGAACAAAATATTTGGAGATAAGAGTGTAAATGAATGAGCTTGTAGGTTAAGACCAGTGACAAGCTTGATAAGCCCAATGCTTCCCATGCAGAAGAAGAGATACAAACATGATTGCTTCAGTGAAAACACTTGTAGACATCCTGTTCATAAAGAAATTAAGTCTTAAAAATTGTTGCACAAAAAGTTTGATAAAATATATCTTTTCTTTCCTAGGTCTAGATGGCTGGGAGAAAAGGCTTATCATATCGGACAGAGCTCACATTGGTAGGAAGCTGTGTGTGTGTGTGTAGAACTGCCTCTTAGTCAGAGGTCTCAAAGCATCTAGTAATGAATTATTTCTATGTTTGTTTAAGGATTATAGTTGAAGTTAAAATAATAAGATCTTAATTTTCCTTTGTTTTGTTTTGACAAGGATTAGATTGAAATAAATATACCTATTTCTGAAGACAAGTGTAGTTAAGCAGATGAGTAACAGAACCAGCATTTTGTCATGTCTTTAGATATTAAAGAATAAATCACATAAATACAAAACATTTATTTGTACATGTTGACATTCCTGTAAGAACATATTTGCCCTTTGGCAAGTTTTTAGAATGACTGTCTGCACAGTGATAAATCACCTCTCTTCATCCATACTAGGTTTCTCCATGAATTAGAACTATATTCTAAAATTAATTTTAGGTATCACCAGTAAGTTTGGTGTTTCCTTCTTGGTTATCATTCCTGAACCAATAGAATTAATTAGCAGTGACATGTTTATGATAACCTAAAAAGAGTAGTAGGGCATTTAGACCAATAGGGAACTTTGGTATGGACCTGAAACTATTACAAAGTTTATGTCCTGATACAGTAGCTGCTGAAATTTTAGCATTGTCCCCCCACCCCATCTCTCTGTGTCTCCCTCTTCTCTTATTTATTTTATTTATTTATGGTTTTTTGTTTGTTTCAAGATAGGTTTTTGGGTTTTTTTTTTTTTTTTTTTTTTTTTTTTTTTTTTTTTCTATAGCCTTGACTGTCCTGGAACTCACTCTGTAGACCAGGCTGGAACTCAGAGATCCACCTGCCTCTGCCTCCTGAGTGCTGGAATTAAAGACATGTGCCACTACCATCTAGCTCATTGTTCTTTTTAAAAAAGATCTCAACCAAAATGGAAATCAAATAACAGTGTGGCTATGTTACAGCTTCAGATTTGAGGCTTGTGCATCACCTTAGTAACCCAGTAAAATAATGGCAAGATAATTCAGCCACTAGTGCTTGCCTTGTAAACGTATGGCCTGACTTCCTTGGCATATGTGCCCATACATATACATTGCACAAATAATAATAAAGTAGAAATAAAATAACTTTTTGAGGAAAACTGTATTAATTTACATAGTTATTATATGAAAAACGTCATCTTTCCCATTATATTGTTCAGTAGGGACTTGTCTTAGTTAGGGTTTTATTGTTGTGAACAGACATCATGCATGACCAAGGCAACTCTTACAATGACAACATTGAATTGGGGCTGGCTTACAGGTTCAGAGGTTCAGTTCATTATCGTCATGGTGGGAGCATGGCAGCATCTAGGCAGACATGGTGCAGGAGGAGCTGAGAGTTCTACATCTTCATCTGAAGGCCTCTAGGAGAAGACTGGCTTCCAGACAGCTAAGATGAAGGTCTTTTAAAGATTTATTTATTTATCATATGTAAATACATTGTAGCTGTCTTCAGACACTCAGGAAGAGGGTGTCAGGTCTCCTTACAAGTGATTGTGAGCCACCATGTGGTTGCTGGGATTTGAACTCGGGACCTTTAGAAGAGGAGTCGGAGCTTTTACCCGCTGAGCCATCTCACCAGCCTTAGGATGAAGCCTACACCTAAAGTGACATACCTATTCCAACAGGGCTGCACCCTCTAATAGAACCACTCCCTGAGCTGAACATAAGTAAACCATCACAGGACTTCGAAAAATCAGCCAAGAGCAAATGTGTGCTAATACTGTGAACCTTTTCATATCAATAGTATATCCTGTATGGTTTGGTTTTGAAGCTGACTGCTTCTTTTTTTCTGTACTGGAGACTTCAATAGCTATTGGTATGACTAGATACAACATTTAAAATACTTTGATGTTTTAAAAAAAGCCAAAGGAAGATTCTCTACACATGATTTAATTTGTTTCTCACTCTGTCTGAGGATGCAATTTGCATACTTCGTAGATTGCTTCAGTGCTTTAGATGCAGAGACTGGGTGTAGGAGTGGTGCAAAGGGGCAGAAGGCCCTTCTTTCCCTTGGTAACTTGCTAAGTCGCCAGGCTGTCCTGGTACTCACTGTAGATTCCAGTCTGGCCTCAAACATGTGATCCTCTGATCCTCCTCTCTCACCCTTCTGTCCTAACACAATTGGCCAGCAGTAAAATCCCTCGAGACTCTCATACTAGCATGCTTCCCTTTGCTTGTCCAATCTTTTCTGTGTTGTCACAGATTTCATTACAGTAGAAACTTGACACAGTGTCAGTATTTTGAATTGTCTATTTTCTTCCAAAGAAATTTTAAAATGATGAAGCTGCTATGCAGTCAGTGCCTAAGCAGGGTCTGAGGAGCTCAGTGGCTTAAGAGCTGTCACTGCTTTGCTGAGAACCGGGTTCTGATTCCCAGTTCCTACATGGTGGTTCATAACCATCGAGAACTCCACTTCCAGGGATTCAGTGCTCTCTTTTAACCTCTGGTCACTAGGCATACCTGCAGGCAAAACATGCAAAATAACTTTAACTATTTTTTAATTAAAATAATTAAGCAACTTAATGCAAAATTTTCGATATCATCTTTTGACCTAGCATATTGATATAATTTGTAATAAGAGAAATAATGACTAGATGACTTAAATATTGTAAGCATCTGAAATCCAGATTTGCTGTTTGTCTGTCATTTTATTCATATATTGAATACCTAACTTGTACTAGACATGGTACCAGAAACTGACACTGAAGGTTCAAGAGTGTTTGAAAAATCCTTTAATAGAGCTTATAGTAAAGTAGTGAGCACAATACAGTATATAGGATAAATATATAATGAATGTGTCATGGCACAGGTTTCAAGATGAAGCTGTGTGTCAGGAGAGCAATCCTAAGCAGGAGCAGGCAGTTTGGGGGACGTGGTGGGAACATGTTAATTATAGATAAAGTGCCTGGGAGGATTCACTGAGAAATGAAGCCCCAGTGGAAATGAGGCACAACATGGCAAGCAAAGATGTCACCTATATTGTGGGCTATATACTAAGTGTATTATTTTATTAAGTGTGTTGATAAAGCTTACATTAGAGGGCTGGGAACATAGTTAAGTTAGAGGGCTGAGAACGTAGTTAAGTGGTAGAAAATCCTGAGTAGTTACCAGTATCAAATACTTGCATAAGTAAAACTCAACCAAATTTATTTATAACAATATTTTTACAGGCGTGCTAATGAAACTGCAAAGGATGTACAGTTATCTTTCAGTTTAAAAATTAGACTAATTCACCAGGCAGTGGTGGCACACGCCTTTAATCCGAGCACTTGAGAGGCAGAGGTAGGCGGATTTCTGAGTTCGAGGCCAGCCAGGGCTATACAGAGAAGCCCTGTCTTGAAAAAACAAAAACAAAAAACAAAAACAAAAAACAAAACAAAACAAAAAATAGACTAATTCTCAACTTTTTTTTTTTGTCCTTTAATGTCTAGACCTGTAGAAAACCAAAGAAGTATTCAAAACAACTTCAGAGAGAGTAATCAGAAATAATTAGAAGGCATTAAGGTTCTATACCATGAAAGTCATTGTTCTGATTATGCTAATAGCTTCCTGGGGCCTAGGTCAGGGCACTAAATTAATTTTTGAAAATACAGCTCAACTGCTTTCTGTCAACTGTTTATTTGTTGTTTTTTTTAACTTCTCTGATAATGAAAAATAATTATTTAAATGTGAATGCTTTTGTATTCAGAAGAAAGTATGACATATTCTAGTCCCTCAGTCATAACTGATTTGCGAAGTTAAGGTTTAATTAAACAGCTCTCAAGGATAATTCTGGCTCCTGAAACACTTTAGAAAGGCTATTGTTTAGGCTACAGGATAGGAACATGATAATAAACTAATCATATGATAGCAGTTGAAGTACAACACGATAGAATGAAATTCAAAAAACAAACAAAATACTCAGTTACCATAGTCTTTAAAATGTATAGTCTTCCAAGTCCCTGGAAAAATTGCTAGGATGATTTTTCTGAGTCATTATCTGTTCCCTTTGATCAAAAGTGACCACAGCTCTTAACTTCTCTTACAGATTAATTCTGACATTTGAAACTTTATTTAAAATTGTAGTTTATACTGTCTTTTGCATCTGGCCTTCACTGAACAGTTTGCCTATAATGGTTACAATTCTGTTGCAATTGCTTCTCCCCC